>NC_067398.1:267273529-267573529 GCF_016432865.1 Antechinus flavipes | reverse complement strand
CAATGCTTAGAATGCTTATCAGTTTAACATGAACATTTTCCTAATTAGAAAAAAGTCAAAGCCTAACCACGCAGATCAAAGAGTCCATCTGGCTCACCCTCAGAACTTTTTCCACATTGATATTGGAATTCTAATTACTTTATAATTCTAATATATTTCCATTGGTGGGCTCTCATTTTATTAATTGTCTATGAAGAATCAATTTGCCAGAAAACACTAAATATAAAGGACACTTGTCTATAGGGAATTATATTGTGTATAAATCAACAGACAGTACCTATCTTTTTCCTTTTTCAAAAAACTAGACAGGTCCCTAAGGATCAATGGGTACTGAAGAAATTAGCTTGTTCATTCCCTTTTTCTATGCAGAATACTTTCAAAAACATTTTAGACTGAAATATTGTCTATATTATTCAGAAAAATTTCTAAGCATAGAAATAATGGAGCAGCATTAGTAAATGCTTAGTTAAGTTTTTATCATGCTTAAATTAACTCTGAGCTACTATATGTTTTCAACTCTATACCTGTTGTTTTCTACCTATGATAGAATTCATCCCTGTAGGAATCAGAATTATTGCAAAATATCCTCAGCAAGGCACCTCAGATTTAAGGCATATTATATATCAGCATTTACTCAAAACCATGGTACATGAACATCTACTGATATCTCTTTCTTTTTTGTAAAGTTTTATGTTTGTGTTTTATTTTTATACCACTTATTTACTTCTTACAAGTTTTTCCTTTTTAGTATGAACTTAATGACTATAAATGGCTTGCATATGAAATAATGAAATTTGAATATATTAACCAAATATATATTAAACTCAACATGCTACATGGATGAAATTACCCTATTCACATTCTTTGTGAACTCCTTTTGCATTCTTCTGTTATGTTCTTTTCTTTCTATTTTCTTTGTATCTCTACCACTACTTGATAACCAAACCACTATTCCTCAGAGAGAGGTCTTCAATTGTAAGAAAGTATAAGTGTGGTAAAGAAAAATAGAATGTTTGAAAATACATCTCAATATGCACTTGTTGATCACTTCTCTGGCAAAAAGTGGATGGCAGGCTTTAATACAAGTTTTGTGAAGTGAAGACTTAATCAATGGAATTATTCCATTGATGAGAATTCTATGATCTTTCCTTTACATTGTTATGGTTATCACATAAATTGCTCTTTTGGTTCAGCTCATTTCATTAATTTCTTACAAATTTACTCAATTTTCTCTGATGCAGTCATATCTATAAGATCAAATAAAATAAACCTACCCAAATCATTAACATTTCTTTATATGACAGAGAAAGAGAAATTCTATTTAATTTTTTATTATAGCTTTTTATTTTCAAAACATATGCATGAATAATTTTTCAACATTGATCCTTGGAAAAACCTTGTATTCCAAAATTTTCATCCCCTTCCATAGATGGCAAGTAATCTAATATATGTTAAACATGTTGTGTGTGTGTGTTAAATCTAATATATGTGTACATATTTATACAATTATGCTGCACAAGAAAAATCAGATCAAAAAGGAAAAAATGAGAAAGAAACCAAAATGTAAGCAAACAACAAAAAGACTGAAAATGCTATGTTGTGAGCCACACTCAGTTCCTACAGTTCCCACTGTAGATAGCTTTCTTCATCACAAGAACACTGGAACTGGATTCAATCATCTCATTGTTGAAAAAAGCCACATCCATCAGAATTCATCTTTATGTAATCTTCTTGTTGTCATGTACAATTATCTCCTGGTTCTGCTCATTTCACTTATCATTAGTTCATGTAAGTCTCTCCAGACCTCTCTGAAATCAATCTCCTGATCATTTCTTATAGAACAATCATATTCCATAACATTCATATGCCATAACTTATTCAGACATTTTCTAATTGATAAGCATCAACTCAGTATATGAGATCTTTTTGGGATATAGGCCCAGTAGAAACACTGCTGGCTCAAAGGGTATGCACAATTTGATAGCTTTTTGAGCATAATTCCAGATTGCTCTCCAGAATGGTTGGATCAATTCACAGTTCCACTATCAATGTATCAGTGTCTCAATTTTCCCACATCCAGTCCAACAATTGTCATTATCTTTTTTGTCATCTTAGCCAATATGAGAAATGTGTAGTGGTATCTCAGAGTTATCTTAATTTGCATTTATCTGATCAATTGTGATTTAGAGTGCCTCATATGATTAGATATGGTTTTAATTTCTTCATCTGAAAATGAAAAAAACTTAATATGATCAAAATTATCTATTTGGTGTTCAATTATGAGTTCCAGTTCTTCTTTGGGGTCCATGAACTAGACATAAAGAAGGACATTGTAATAAAATTGAAAGAGTAAGGAACAATCTACTCATCAGATCTATTGGAAGATGGAAAATTCATGATCAAATAAGAGACAGCATTGTAAAATTTGAAATAGTAATTTTAATTATGTTAAATTTTAAAAAGCTTTTGTACAAGCAAAAATGATGCAACCAAGATAAGAAGGAAATAAGAAAGATGGGAAACAATTTTTTTTTTACAGAAAATGTCTCTAATAGAGGTCTCATTTCTCTTTTTCTTAAAATTAAGGCTTTTTATTTTATTTTATTTTTTATTTTTTTAAAATTTTATTTTATTTAATAATAACTTTATATTGACAGAATCCATGCCAGGGTAATTTTTTACAACATTATCCCTTGCACTTGCTTCTGTTTCGATTTTTCCCCTCCTTTCCACCACCCCCTCCCCTAGATGGCAAGCAGTTCTATATATGTTAGATATGTTGCAGTATATCCTAGATACAATATATGTTTGCAGAACCGAACAGTTCTCTTGTTGCACAGGGAGAATTGGATTCAGAAGGTAAAAATAACTCAGGAAGAAAATCAAAAATGCAAATAGTTCATATTCGTTTCCCAGTATTCTTTCTTTGAGTGTAGCTGCTTCTGTCCATCATTTATCCATTGAAACTCAGTTAGGTCTCTTTGTCAAAGAAATCCACTTCCATCAGAATACATCCTCATAGAATATCGTTGTCGAAGTGTATAATGATCTCCTGGTTCTGCTCATTTCACTTAGCATCAGTTCATGTAAGTCTCGCCAAGCCTCTCTGTATTCATCCTGCTGGTCATTCCTTACAGAACAATAATATTCCATAACATTCATATACCACAATTTACCCAGCCTTTCTCCAATTGATGGGCATCCATTCATTTTCCAGTTTCTAGCCACTACAAACAGGGCTGCCACAAACATTTTGGCACATACAGGTCCCTTTCCTTCTTTAGTATCTCTTTGGGGTATAAGCCCAATAGAAACACTGCTGGATCAAAGGGTATGCACATTTTGATAACTTTTTGGGCATAATTCCAGATTGCTCTCCAGAATGGTTGGATTCGTTCACAACTCCACCAACAATGTATCAGTGTCCCTGTTTTCCCGCATCCCCTCCAACATTCATCATTATTTTTTCCTGTCATCTTAGCCAATCTGACAGGTGTGTAGTGGTATCTCAGAGTTGTCTTAATTTGCATTTCTCTGATTAATAGTGATTTGGAACACTCTAAGGCTTTTTATTTACAAAACATTGCAAAGCCTTCTGTTCCAAATTATCCCCTCTTTCTCCACACCCTCTCCCCTAGATGGAATGTAGTCCAATACATGTTAAATGTTAAAATATATGTTAAATCCAATATATGTATACATATTTATACAGTTATCTTGCTGCACAAGAAAAATTGGATCAAGAAGGAAAAAAAAAACAGGGAAAGAAAACAAAATCCAAGCAAACAACAGAAAGAGTGAGAATGCTATGTTGTGGTCCACACTTACTTTCCACGTACCTCTTCTTGGGTGTAGATGGCTCTCTTTTTCACTGAACAATTGGAATTGGTTTGAATCATCTCATTGTTGATGAGAACCATGTCTTATCAGAATTGATCATTGTATAGTCTTGTTGTTGCAGTATATAATGATCTCCTGGTTCTGCTCATTTCACTTATCATCATGTTCATGTAAATCTTTCCAGGCCTCACTGAAATCATCCAGCTGGTCGTTTCTTACAGAATAATAATATTCAATAACATTCATATACACAACAAACCATTTTCCAATTGATGGGCATCCATTCAGTTTCCAGTTTCTTGCCACTACACAAAGGACTGCCATTTTTTTGCACATGTGAATCCCTTTCCTTTCTTTAAAATCTCTTTGGGATATAGGCCCAGTAGAAACACTGTTGGATCAAAGGGTATGCAGAGTTTGATAGCTTTTTTGAACATAGTTCCAGATTGCTCTCCAAAATGGTTGGATCTGTTCACAGTTCCACCAACAATATATTAATTTCCCAGTTTTCTCACATCCTCTCCAACATTTTCATTATCTTTTCCTGTCATCTTAGCCAATCTAAGAGGCATATAGTAGTATCTCAGAGTTGTCATAATTTGCATTTCTCTGATCAATAGTAATTTGGAGCACCTTTTCATATGACTACAAATAGTTTCAATTTCTTCTTTTTTTTTCTCCTGAGGTAATTAGGGTTAAGTAACTTGCCCAGGATCACACAGTTAGGAAGTGTTAAGTGTCTGAGGTCAGATTTGAACTCAGGTCCTTCTGACTTCAGGACTGGTCCTCTATCCATTGCGCCACCTAGCTAATCCTAGTGACAATTTCTTCATCTGAAAATTGTCCATATCCTTTGACCATTTATCAACTGGAAAATGACTTGAATTCTTATAAAGTTGAGTCAATTCTCTAAATATTTTACAAATTTTTACAAAAGGCCTTTATCAGAACCTTTGAATGTAAAAATGTTTTTGCAGTTTATTGTTTCCCTTCTAATCTTGTCTGCATTAGTTTTGTTTGTACAAAAACTTTTTAAACTTAATCAAAATTATCTATTTTGTAATCAGTAGTGATCTTTTTTCTTCTTTGGTTACAAATTCCTTCCTCCTCCACAGGTCTGAGAAGCAAACTATCCTATGTTCTTCTCATTTGTTTATAATATCATTCTTTATCTAGATCATGAACCCATTTTGACCTTATCTCAGTATATGGTGTTATGTGTGGGTCAATATCTAGTTTCTGCCATAATAGCTTCCAATTTTCCCAGCAGTTTTTCTCAGATAAGACACAAAAGTTGGGGTCTTTGGGTTTGTCAAACACTAGATTGCTATAGTCATTGACTATTTTGTTCTGTGAACCTAACCTATTCCACTGATCAACTGCTCTATTTCTTAGCCAATATCAAATGATTTTGATGACCAGTGCTTTATAATATAGTTTTAGATCTGATACAGGTAGGCCACCTTCATTTGTTCCCCCCCTCCATTAATTCCCTTGAAATTCTTGACTTTTTGTCTTTCCAGATGAATTTTGTGGGTTATTATTCTAGGTCACTAACATAGTTTCTTGGGAGTTTGATTGCTATAGCACTAAATAAGTAGATTAATTTAGGTACTATCCAAGAGCACTTGATATTTTTCTAATTGTTTAGATCGGACTTTATTTGTGTGAAAAGTGTTTTGTAGTTTTGCTCATATAGTTCCTGACTTTCCTTTGGCAGATAGAGTCCCAAATATTTTATTTTATCAACAGTTATTTTAAGTGGAATTTCTCTTTGTATTTCTTGCTGTTGTGTTTTGTTAGTGATGTATAAAAATGCTGATGACTGATGTGGATTTATTTTGTATCCTGCTACTTTGCTAAAGTTATGGATTATTTCTAATAGTTTTTTAGTTGATTCTTTAGTGTTCTCTAAGTATATAATCATATCATCTGCAAAGAGTGATAATTTGGTTTCCTCATTACCTACTCCAATTCCTTTAAACTCCTTTTCTTTTCTTATTGCTAAAGCTAGCATTTCTAATACAATATTGAATAGTAATGGTGATAGTGGGCAACCTTGTTTCACTCCTGATCTTACTGGTAATGGTTACAGTTTATTTGCATTACATATGATGCTTACTGATGGTTTTAAATAGATGCTACTGACTCTTTTAAGGAAAAATCAATTTATTCCTATACTTGTTAGTGTTTTTAATAGGAATGGGTGTTGGATTTATCAAATCCTTTTTTTGCATTTATTGAGATCATCATGTGATTTTTGTTTATTTTGTTATTGATACACTTAATTATGCGAATAGTTTTCCTAATATTGAACCAGCCCTGCATTCCTGGTAGAAATCCTACTTGGTTGTGGTGTATCATGCTGGGGATGATTCCTGTAATCTCAATGCTAATATTTTGCTCAATATCATTAGGAAGATTGGGCTATAATTTTCTTTCTCTATTTTTGTCCTATCTGTTTTAGGTATCAGTACCATGTCTATGTCATAAAAGGAATTTGGTAGGAGTCCTTCATTCCCTAATTTTTAAAATAGTTTATATAGTATTGGAGTTAATTGTTCTTTAAATGTTGGGTAGGAATCACATATAAATCCATCTGGTCCTGGGGATTTTTTCTTAGGAAGTTGATTAATAGCTTCTTTCATTTCTTTTTCTAAAATGGGACTGTTTAAGTAATTTTTTTCCTCTTCTGTTAATCTGGGCAATCTATATTTTTGTAGGTATTCCTCCATTTCAATTAGGTTGCCAAATTTGTTGGCACAAAGTTGGGCCAATCAACTCCTGATGATTGCTCTTGTTTCCTCTTCATTGATGGATAGTTCTCCTTTTCATTGTTGAGACTAACAATTTGATTTTCCTCTTTCCTTTTTCCTATCAAATTAGCTAAAGGTTTGTCTATTTTGTTGGTTTTTTTTTATAAAACCAACTCTTAGTTTTATTTATTAATTCAGTAGTTTTTTAGTTTCAATTTTATTGATCTCTCTTTTTATTTTTAGAATTTCAAGTTTGGTATTTGATTGGGGGTTTTTAATTTATTCTTTTTCTAGTTGTTTTAGTTGCAAGTCCAATTTATTGATCTTCTCTTTCTCTATTTTATGCAAGTAAGCCTCTAGAGATATAAAAGTTCCCCTTCTTACTGCTTTGGCTGCGTGCCACAAATTTTGGTATGTAGTCTCATTATTGTCATTCTCTTGCAGGAAATTATTGATTGTGTCTATGAATTGCTGTTTCATTCATTCATCCTTTAAGATGAGATTATTTAGTTTCCAATTTCTTTTTGGTATATTTTTTCCTTGGCCCTTTATTGAATGTAATTTTTATTTTATCATGACCTGAAAAAATGCATTTACTATTTCTGCCTTTCAGCATTTGATTTTGAGGTCTTTATGTTCTAATATATGGTCAATTTTTGTATAGGTTCCATGAACTGCCAAGAAGAAAGTGTACTCCTTTCTGTCTCCGTTACATTTTCTCCAAAGATCTATCATAAAGTCTCATTTCTCAAAAGCATAGATGACTGAGTCAAATTTAAAGGAATACAAGCCATTCCTCACATAGTAAAATATTAGAGAATTTGAATAGACAAAATGATGAGCAGGCAGATTTCAGCAAAATCTGGAAAGACTTGTACCAATGATTACAAAGTAAAATGAACAGAACCAGGAAAATATTGTACACAGTATTAGCAACATTGTGTGATGATCACTTAACAATAACTCAGCTCTTTTCAGTAACACAATGATCCAATTCAAGTGGAAGGGGCTTGTGATGGAAAATACTATTCATAACCAGATAAAGAACTAAATCTAAATTTATTTCAAAGCATATTTTTTCCACTTACTTCATTCTTTCTCATGGTTCCTCCCCAAGTGTGAAAAATATGTTTTACCTGATAGCACACATATAAATTATATAAGTATAAATTATTAAACTGCTTATCATCTTTGTAAGAGTGAAGAGGAGGGAGGGAAGAAAGGAAAGAAAAAAGTTTGGAACTAAAAATCTTGTAAAAATGAATGGTATGGTAAATGTGGAAATATGTCTAGAAGAATTGCTCATGTTTAACCTATAATGGATTACTTGATGCCTAGAGAAGGGGCATAGGGGACAGGGAGGGAGAAAAAAATTGGAACACATGGTTTTGCAAGGGTGAATGTTGAAAATTATCTTTGCCTAGATTTTGAAAATAAAAAAGTTATAATTAAAAATAAATTTCATGTCATCTAAGAAAAAATGAGTAGTAAATATTTTCTTGATATATAATGGGAAAAAAATAAAATACTATTTAAAAATTAAAAATAACAACAACAAAAAAGGAAGATATAAAGAACAAACATTATCTAATAAATTGATCAGTTCCCTAATTGACAAATGGTCAAAAGATATGAACAATTTTCAGATGAAGAAACTGAAACTATCTCTAATAATATCAAAATGCTCTAAATCACTATTTATTAGAGAAATACAAATTAAAACAACTCTGAGACACCACTTCACACTTATCAGATTGGATAAGATGACAGGAAAAAATAATGTTAAATTATATATATGTGTGTGTGTGTGTGTGTGTGTGTATACATATATATATGCACATATATATTTTAAATCTATTTTTTCATAGAGATAAATTGAAGCCCATTAAGTAAAACTGAAACACATTATTATGACATCCTATATCCATATATATCATATATATAGAGAGATACATATAAATATACACACATAATCTTTGTATTTATTGTTTTTACTTATTAATTTATATATTGAAACTGAAACTCAGAGAGTGACTTGCTTAAGCTCATGCAGGTAGATAATAAAAATTCAATATTTGAGCCCAAGTTATATGGTTCCAAATCCACTATTCTTTCTACTGCACTATATCTATATTGGACTATATTTACAAGATTTCCTCTAAGATTCTTTGAATCCTTTACTAGATGAAGTGGAGAGAACAAAACATTTATTCAACTGTGCACTGTCAGCATTTGTTGAACCATGACTGCCATACTACGTAACTCTAATTTCTGTTCATAGGCTTCATTTGAAGAATTTTCAGGACAATTTTATGGTGCATTAGATATTATAACAATTGATTGCAAAGCTGTAACTAGCATATGGTCAGTGGAGCTCAGTACCAAGTCACTGACTTGAATTGCAGATTATTTTTACTCTTTTTAGGATTGTATTCATATCTACCTCATCTTGAACTTCTCTTCTGAGTCATTACTCCCTGAGTCATATCACCAAGTCACAATTCTCTCAGTGGCTAATTCTTTCCCCTCAACCCCGGGGAAGTTAAAGGTAGATTCTCTGGGAAGCATATCAATATTTTCTTTAATTGTACTCATGAGTTCAACTATATTTCGTATCAAAACATATTCTAAGTTACACTCAAATGAAATAGTCTTAGATTCAAAGAATCTTTGTCGCAATTTTGATATCTACCCAATTAAAGGAAGGGAGCTCCTTGAAGACAAGGACTCTTCTGCTTTTGTCCATCCCCAGAATCTAACATATTCATTAGCATTTAGTAAGTACTTAATAATTACTTATTATTTGATTGATTGGAGTCACCCCTTTTCCCCTTTATATTATTTCAGGGACTGCTGAAATCAGGAGTGATATAATTATCCTGGCTTGTTTAATGTCTATTTAATGCACAATAGAATTATATCCTAAGTTGTTTTTTTTCCTTTTATCTAAAATACTTTGTCATGGAGATTATTGACTCAAACTAATGTTTTTGTACTAATAAATAAAGAAATTCAGTTGTTTTGAGGCTCGTTAGTTTAAAACATTAGTATTGGGTTTTTAATTTGGCTGAGCAAATTGAAAATGAACTAAATATTTTCAGACACATGGATGCTCTCAGGCAACCACTACTCTTCTTATGTAATAAATTGTATTGATTTTCTTTAAAGCATGGTTTGGGGCAGAAGTATTTTTTTAAATAATTTTTTATTGATAGAACGCATGCCAGGGTAATTTTTTACAGCATTATCCCTTGCATTCATTTCTGTTCCGATTTTTCCCCTCCCTCCCTCCACCCCTTCCCCCAGATGGCAAGAGTCCTTTACATGTTGAATGGGTTGCAGGATATCCTAGATACAATATATGTGTGCAGAACCAAACAGTTTTCTTGTTGCACAGGGAGAATTGAATTCAGAAGGTATAAATAACCCGGGAGGAAAAACATAAATGCAAGCAGTTTATATTCATTTCCAGTGTTCTTTCTCTGGGTGTAGCTGCTTCTGTCCTTCTTTGATCAATTAAGGCTCTCTTTATCAAAGAGGTCCACTTCCATCAGAGTACATCCTCAAACAGTATCGTTGTTGAGGTATATAATGATCTCCTGGTTCTGCTCATTTCACTCAGCATCAGTTCATGTAAGTCTCGCCAGTTCTCTCTGTATTCATCCTGCTGGTCGTTCCTTACAGAACAATGATATTCCATAACATTCATATACCACAATTTACTCAACCACTACAAACAGGGCTGCCACAAACATTTTGGCACATACAGGTCCCTTTCCTTTCTTTAGTATCTCTTTGGGGTATAAGCCCAGTAGAAACACTGCTGGATCAAAGGGTATGCACAGCTTGATAACTTTTTGAGCATAGTTCCAAATTGCTCTCCAGAATGGCTGGATGTATTCACAATTCCACCAACAATGTATCAGTGTCCCTGTTTTCCCACATCCCGTCCAACATTCCCCATTATCTTTCCCTGTCATTCTAGTCAATCTGACAGGTGTGTAGTGGTATCTCAGAGTTGTCTTAATTTGCATTTCTCTGATTAATAATGATTTGGAGCATATTTTCATATATCTATAAATAGTTTCAATTTCTTTGTCTGAGAATTGTCTGTTCATATCCTTTGACCATTTATCAATTGGAGAATAGTTTGATTTCTTATAGATTAGGGTCAGTTCTCTATATATTTTGGAAATGAGGCTTTTATCAGAACCTTTGACTGTAAAAATGTTTTCCCAGTTTATTGTTTCCCTTCTAATCTTGTTTGCATTTGTTTTGTTTGTACAAAAACTTTTCAATTTGATATAATCAAAATTTTCTATGTTGTGGTCAATAGTGATCTCTAGTTCTTCTTTGGTCATAAATTCCTCCCTCTTCCACAGGTCTGACAGATAAACTATCCTATGCTCTTCCAATTTATTTGTAATCTCATTCTTTATGCCTAGGTCATGAACCCATTTTGACCTTATCTTGGTGTACGGTGTTAAGTGTGGGTCAATGCCTAGTTTCTGGGGCAGAAGTATTTTTAAAGAGTTACCTAGCTTCAGGAAACATTTAACTATGGCTGGTTAAAAGGAATTATTTTAGGATTAAGCAAGATTGGGGAAAGATGCCTGACAGCAGTAGGTCAGTATCTGACAAGTAAAGAAGAAAGTGTGTTGTAACTCAGTAAACATTATAGAGTGGACTCTATGGCATTTATAATAATAACCAGCCATCTCTAGCATTCCATACCTCCTAACCTTTTGGAAAATTGCATTGACCTCCATTCTAGTAAAGGACATTCATATATAGAAGGATTAGGCAACACATGTAGCCATGATGCTAGAAAACATTCTGTCATTGATAGGTTGCTTTGTGTAAGAACTCAGGAGCCCCAAGATACTTGACCCCTTTTCATTCCAAGGGGTGCTGGAGGCTTTTTCAAATCTTATCTTTTGCAAGAAAAGACTAACAGTGTAGTCCCTTCCAGATCCTATACTTGATGATTCTACTTGTAAAATGATTCTTTAGCTTCATAACTTATTGATGCTAATGAGTTTCTTGGCCTGCATACAAAATGATGAATGAGTTAACAGATAGAAATATAGTAAAGTAGTGGGAAACTCTGGCTAGATGTTTCAGACTAAGCTTTATGGGTACCCCACCACAACAGGGTCACAATGATCTACTTTATTAACTCTTCAGGTCCAGACTTAGGGGGGGTTCGATAAGGAGAGAATCATCTCACACTATCCAAACTAGTTCACATCAGGTTTGTAAACCAACATGCAAATTTATTCATTTTAATAAGATATCCTCATTAAAGATATCCTCATTAAAAACTATCACATCCAAGGGGTGGGAACATATCTTGTCAACTTCTGGGAAGTCTACTCACTAATGAGAAGATTGATTGATAAGCATAAAATTCCAGAGTTGAAGAACTTTCATAAATAACAAAGAGGCTGTTGTAGATGTTTATAAAGAGATAAATGTGTGAAAGCCTAGAAAAGTAGTCTGGAGCTAGGTGGTGGACTTTAACTTTAACATGGGGAATTTGCATTTTATGTTACAGGTACTAAAAAACAATCAACTTTTTTTTCTTTTTTTGGCAAGAGAGTGACATGGTCAGTCTCATCACAACTGGTGGTTGTGATCTTCTCCACAACAGGGATATACGTGTCACCCAATACTTCTGTCTATTGGTCAGGCCATTTCCTGGGTCGGTGCAAGGGAAAATTTCTGAAGGAGTGAGGTTAGAGACAAGAATAACTGCATATTCTGCTTCCTACATAGGTAAGAGAAACAAGTTAGATCCTTCATAGACTTTTGGGATTTTGAATTTTTGTTCATCTTTCAAGGAGAAAAATTATCGTGTGATTTGGGGACAGGATGAAGCCAAAATGTGGAATATTTCCTTGCCTTGGAAGAGAAGCAAAAACTCAAAATCCCAGAAATCTTTGCAAGTCCAAGCTACTCCTTCCATCTATGCAAGATATGTATCTGTCTCTCACTTTCTCTCTCTGTCTTCCTCAACCTCTCTCACTCTCTGTCCCTCTCTGTTTCTGTTTCTGTCCATCTCTCTCTATCTCTCTCACCTTCTTCTTCCCTTCCCTTTCTAATTGGAATAAAAAAATCAAACAATTGATAATTATAACAGACATTGGAAAATTGATATGCAAAAGTTTTTCCTAAATAATTTTTTAAACTAACCCAGATATTTACTGAGAAAGCCAGGACCAGAAATCATAACTTTGCTACCTTTCTGATCAAAATGATATATTCTTATTCTCGAGTTCAACTTTATCCACATATTTTCCATTAAAATACCATGTTGTTTCAATTCAATAGACTTTCTTGATTCTCAGGTTTATAGATTCTTTTCCACTGATTACATTTCTAGTTGACTGCTTTTAGAGAATACCTTGGAAAATAACTTAATCATGTTAATAAGCTACTTTCAAATCACACTGCAAACAAGATTATTTCTGAAAAGTAATGATGTAGACATCTTATCCCTGAAAGGCAACATGTTGAGAGCGTGCACTGGTAGGCTCCAACATTTAACTAGATACTTGACACTGGGAAAGTCACTAAATCTAGATAAATCTCATTTTTTTTATTTGTAAAATGGTGACAATAATAATCATATTATATACCTCACAGGTGTGTTGTGAGTAAAATTACTTTATAAACCTGAAAGCATGATATGAATAGAAGTTTCTATGTATGTATTTTAGGTAGTTATATAAATTTTGATAACAAAGTGTAGACCATCTTAGATCTGCAGATTTGTCTTCTTCCTAATTTCCCTTTTCCTCTTGACTATTTCTTATTTTAAATTTTGGACTTGTCTTTTGAAAATGTGACAATATGGCTATTGAGAAAACAAATGCAAGAAAAAGGAGAAGAAAGATTTGAGATTATCTGAGATAGTAAGCTTTTAGACCAACCATTTTTCAAAAACTCAGAAAGTAAAAGTAGTAGAATTCATCTACCCCTTTTCTCCCCCACTCCCCTATCTTTAGAACCAGAAATATACCAGAAATTTAACCCTTGAATTTCTCAGTGTATTATATAGTAAGCAACTAATAAATGATTTTTCCCTGATTCCTTAGAAGTTTTCATTTAATAATCAATGTGTCATGACTGTGTCCTTTAAATACTTATTGAAATGCTTGGTTCTTCTTCTGGTGATATGCTCTACCCCCTGTAAAGCTATTTTGGATTTTTATTGCTAAATATTATTTGATATAAAAGTAGATCTTAAAGGATGGGATGAATGAAATGAAGTGTGAAGACTCAGAAGTTAGAGGAAACCAAAATTATTCTAATTATCATCAATCAAATCATCATAAAACTCGTGGGACTCTGGAGAAACATTTTATTCAACTTGCTTCTTTTGCAGATGAAAAAAATAATAGGAATAGAAAAGGAACATAACTTTTCTAAGATGACACAGGTACTCAGTAGTAGAAACAGGATTTATACCTTCTGTATCAATTTCAAAACTCTTTCCAAGATACCATAATAGTAGTATCTTTGTCCCTGGCATTAGGTATCTCTTGGAATTTCTTACAGCTGAAAACTTCTAAGATGAGAAAAGGTGTTCCTAAATTAAAATAGCTTGGAATAAAATGATCTAACTAATCACCCTATCCCATGAATAACCCTTATTCTTAAATTCTCATTCTTTAAAATAGAGATGGGTAGATATATTGGTAAAGTATTATCTCATAGGAAGGATTAAAAAGTGTCAAATTCAAAAGAAAAACAACTGGCTCTTAAATCACAAGCTCTGGATTTAAATTGGATCTTGGCTGTTTGTTACTGTATAACTTAGGGCAAGTCCCTTAATTTCCTTGGATTTCAGCTTTCTTTTCTGTAAAATGAGAGACCTAGACTAGAGAATGTTTAAGGTCCCTTCCAGCTCCAAATTTAGAAGTCATCTACTTTTATTCTTTTGAACAGGTGGGTGGCACAGTGGATAGAGTGTTGGGCCTAAAATCAAAAAGATTCAACTTCATGAATTCAAATCCAGGCTCAGAAACTTGCTGTATGACCCTGGTCAAGTAACTTAGTCCTATTTGCTTCCATAGCCTCATCTATAAAACTCAGTTGGAAAAGGAAATGATAAACTACTCCAGTATCTTTGTCAACCCCGCCATGGAGTAATGGAGAGTAGGACATGACTGAAATGATTGAACAACAAAACAAAATTCTTATTCCCTTCATATTACAAATAAATAAGCTTCTTGAGATTAAGGGATGTTAAGTGACTTGCCTAGGATTCATAAAGCTAATAAGTAGCAGACCTGCCAGAAATCCAAAGCCAATACTCTTTTCATATATCAGGCCACAATAAATTCTAAATTATTTCATAGTGGCCAAGATACTTACATCTTAAAGGAATGGGACTAGTATGTATTGTCTTCCTAAGCCACTACTTTATCAGAACTACCACTATCTTTATAAAAATGGGGACTAGTTTGTTGTCCTGGTCCTCCTGCACACTGAGAAATAAAGCCTAAAAGACTGAAAGAAAGAATGCACTGAATTGGTTTGGGGAAACCCTATTTTCCAAATATAGCACCGTCACTTATCAAATGAATAGCCATAGACAATTTAATCAAATTTAATTAAACAAATATTTATTTTGGGACTTTCTAGTGCATTTATCATGTCATGTTTTTAAACTCTGTCAATCCCATTTCCTACTAAATTATAACCTTCATTTTAGTAGAGATATGTATTTGCTAAATTTTGTTTCACCGTGCCTAAAATAGTGCTCTGAATATAGTAGGCACTGGTTCGATTTCCTACTAAATTGTAACTTTCATGATAGCAGAGATATATTTTTGCTAAATTTTATTTCACAGTGTCTAAAATAGTGCTCTGAATATAGCAGGCACTGAAATTATTGAAGTCCTTATAGATTCTGTGAGATTCTTATCCAACTTTCAATTAGTAGAAGCTTGGAGTTTCTAGAGTGCAACAAGTACTTGTCTTTTCAGATTTTATTCTGATTTTCAGGGATACATTGAAGCATTGAGTTGTTTTTCTATTATTATTGATGGTCCCCATTCCAGTGTGTTAAAAATAAGTTGCCAAAGAGTACATGCCCATTGACCCTACTATTCTATGGGTTGGCCTATACCTAAGATAAATCAAAGGAAGAAGAAAAATTCCTATATATACAAAAATATTTATAGCAACTCTTTTTAGGTGATAAAAAGATGAAAATAAAGAGGATACCCAACAATTGAGGGGTACAAAATAAAAAATCTAGCTCCTCTGATTTGTATTAGAGACTTTTGAATTTTTTTTCAACTCACAACATCATCTGAATCTACAGTATTACTGATTGAAAGAATATTTCCTGGCATCAGGAGGTTGATGAAGACTAGAACATTTTAAATTAGTTCAAAAAGATATAGAATAAGTAGTCTCCAGAGTCCTCAAATAGAGATGTGTCATATGAAATATATTTCCCATTGGTTGCTATTTTATCTGGAGGATGAAATGTTATGAAGCAGTTAGTTAAATTCTCAAATGAAAATTGTATCAGAATTTCCTTTAACTATCCAAGGATTTATTCAGCTGTAGCATTCTATAGGTTTCAGGGAAGCAACTATTGATGATGTGCCATATTCTATTACAATCAGTGATCTCATTTGCAAATTGAGAAATCTAAAATACTGTTGGCACTTGAAGATGTACTTTCTCCTAGGCATTCAATTCCATTCTAACTTACAGCTTTGTCTTTATACAGGTGCTTTCTTTAAAGGTCTCTGGGATTTTTTCAGTTATCTTTTTAGGTACATAGGAGATAGAGTTAATGTTCACAAAAGTATGAGGAACAGACAACTGCTGCACTTGGATTATAGCATACAATTAAGAAGTAAGAACCTAATTCTCTGATTTTTATAATTAAAGAGATTGAGACCCAGAGTGAAAAAAGTGGCAGTACAAGCTCATCCAGGTAAATAATCGAGTCTAATACTTTCATTTCATAAGATGCACAAATTAAAAAGTAAAATAATGGAGGGAATTCCTCATTAGACATTTCCCACATCAATGGAATCACAAGTAGAATCCCAAAATAAAATATAGAACTGAGAAATTGTGAAGAAATAACTTTTAGTGAAATACAAGCTATGACTTTAAAATTTAAAAAATTCATTGATCCCAAGTTACCCTTCTATAAACCAATATATATGATGATACTCAGTGACTTCAGTAGATGATTGATCATTGGGCAAAATGGTGAAAAAATGCAGTTTTCCAAAAATTTCAGTGAAGTTTTAAGCTGTTCACCATCTATTTTCAAAGAGGACCAATGACATCACATGGTAATGTTTTGACTTATGTGTAACTTGGATTTAAGTGAGGCAGAGTTTCACTAAGTTGTTGTCTTTACTCTCTCATCCAAAGTCATCAAATTCCAGTGGTAAGAGAAAGTAAATATGAGGGAGATCTTGTATGTTAAATATTTTGATTAAGGATTAAGAAAATTTAAAGAGGCCAAAGGCTAGTATGCAAATCAGAAGTATCCCAACTATATATTATGAATACTATTTTCTTTTAAAATTATTTTATGTTTTTGTAGTGGCAAAGAACTGGAAATTAAGTGGATGCCCATCAGTTGGGGAATGGCTGAATAAATTATAGTATATGAATGTAATGAAAAATTATTATTCCAGAAATAATGAGCAGGCTGATTTTAGAAAAGCCTGGCAAGACATACATGAATTGATGCTAAATGAAGTTATCAGAACCAAGAAAACATTGTACAAGGTAACAATAAGATTATATGATGCGCTTTTCAATAATGAGATTATTCAAGACAATTCTAATAGACTTGTGATGGAAAATGCCACTCACAAGCAAAGAGAACTATGGAGACTGAATGTGGATCAAAACATAGTACTTTCACCTTTGTTGTTGTTTGTTTTCTTGTTCTTTTTTCCCCTTATATAATTTTTTTTTATTTTTGTGAAGCATGATAAATACAGAAATATGTTTATATGAACTGACCATCTTTAAGTGGCTATGTTCACTGGTTATCTTGGTGGGGAGAGGAGAGAGAGAGAAATTTTGAACACAAGATTTTGCAAAGATGAATGTTGAAAACTATTTTGTAGGTATTTAGAAAAAAGAAAGATAAAAACAATATCAGATTCTAGACCAAGTAAATAAATAGGAGAAAAAAATATTTTAGCACAGTGATTAACCAGAGGAAGGCAGTACATAGAAAGAACCCATGAAAAGAATACATTGAAGAACAACTGTATTAATCTGACTTATATATAATGTTCTATGATGTTCCCTTATGAATTATTTTATGATTGAAATGTACACATGTAATGTTTATCTCTTTTGACTTTATAATGAATGTACTTTTACTTTAGCAGATTTAACCCTGTAAAATACTATCTAAAAATTTTAAAGCCTGTTCACTTAAGCATAAACTGAATAAAGTAACTTTGGGGGCAATTCACGGATCTAAAAATTATTTTTCCCAATTACATGTAAAATTTTTTTTAAACATTCATTTACACTTTCGGTTAAGATGGCGGAGAGGAGGCTCACTGCTGCATAAGCTCCACGCTTTCTCTCACTATCCACTTCATTACAAGCCTCTGAATTAATGCTTGACTGAAAAAAACCCACAAATAGTTACCAAGAGAAGCCATCCTTGAGATCTGCCAAGAAAGATCTGTCTTTACTGGAGGGCTGGGGCGGTTTTAGATCGGGCGCAGGCGGCGGGCAGCTGCAGTGAGAGCACGGGAGCAGACTGGAGAGGGGGTGGGGAGTGATCGCAGCCGTCTCTGCGGGGAGAGCTTCGCTACAGGTTTGGATACTTTGCTCCGGGAGCAAGTCAGCAGCCCAGGAGAGAAGCTAAAAACACCGGGGCTGAAGAATACAACCCCAAACAGCTGGAGTCTCTCGGGACCTGGCCGCCCCCCCTTTTCCCCCCCACAGTGACTCAGCACTCTGGGACCTCAGAGCGCAGGCGCAGCACAGTCGGGCTAGTGCCTCACTGCTGCCCCCCGCAGTCTGTAGAGGAAGCTCGATAACATACCCAGCCCCTCCCCCAAAGAAAGACTCCAGTTTTTTCTGTTTTTCTTTGGTAGTTTGTCTCTGATTATTAGACAGAATGAGCAAGAAGCTGAAGAGGACTTTAACCCTTGACAGCTTCTATACAGATAGAGAGCAGACTCTAAATCCTGAGGAGACTAAAAATAGACAGTCTCCAGGTGAATCCCCAAAGGAGGAGATCATCTGTTCCTCAGCACAGATGAACCTCATAGAAGTGATTAAAAAGGCTCTCACAAGGGAGCTAGAAGAAAAATGGGGAAAGCAGAGTGAGGCTTGGGAAAAGGAGAGGGAGGCTTGGGAAAAGGAGAGGGAGGCTTGGCAAAAGAGCCTGGAGAAAGTTAAAGAGATAGTGGATAAAGAAGTAAAATCCTTGAAAAATAGGATTAGTGAACTGGAAACAGAAAACAGCTCTCTAAAAAACAAAATTGGCAAAATGGAAAAAAAATTCCACAGAACAAAAGAACTCAATTGGACAATTAGAAAAAGATTTCAAAAAAGTGAGTGAAGAAAATACTTCACTAAAAATCAGAATTGAACAAGTGGAATTGAATGACTCGAGGAGACAAGAAGAATTAGTCAAGCAAATCCAAAAAAATCAAACAATGGAGAAAAATGTGAAATACCTTCTGGGGAAGACAACAGACCTGGAAAACAGATCCAGGAGAGACAATCTGAGAATCATTGGACTTCCAGAAAAACATGATGAAAAAAAGAGCCTGGACACTATTTTCCAGGAAATTATCAAAGAGAACTGCCCAGAAGTCATAGGAACAGAGGAAAAAATAAACATTGAAAGGATTCATCGATCACCCACTGAAAGGGATCCTAAAATCAAAACACCAAGGAATATAGTGGCCAAATGCCAGAACCCTCAGATGAAGGAAAAAATATTGCAAGCGGCTAGAAAAACCCAATTCAAGTATCAAGGAGCCACAATAAGGATCACCCAGGATCTGGCAGCATCCACATTAAAAGATCGAAGGGCCTGGAATATGATATTCCGAAAGGCTAAGGAACTTGGTATGCAACCAAAAATAACTTACCCAGCGAGAATGAGCATCTTTTTCCAGGGAAGAAGATGGACATTCAACGAAGTAAGCGAATTTCATCTATTTCTGATGAAAAAACCAGAACTTAACAAAAAGTTTGATCTACAAATATAGAATTCAAGAGAAATATAAAAAGGTAAAGATTAATCTTGGGAACTATATTTTGACTATATAGATGTATAAAGAATACATGTATACCTTGTTCTAGAAATTGATGTGGAAAGGACATTGTATCAGAAAAAGGGTAAAGTGGGGGTAGTACATCTCATGAAGAGGCATAGGAAACCTATTATATCTGAGAGAAAGAATGGAGGGGGATGAATATAGTGGGTATCTTACTGCCTTCAGAATTGGCTTTAAGTGAAAAATCTTAAGACATATTCAATCTATGGTGAAACTTCTCCCACCTCATTGAAAAGTGAGAAGGGAAAAGTGAAAAGGGAAGGAATAAGCTAAGCGGAAGGGAATACGGGAACTGGGAGGGAAAGGGGTAAGATAGGGGGAGGAACTCTAAGGCGGGGGGAGGGATACTAAAAAGGGAGGGCTGTGAGAAGCAAGTGGTGCTCACAAGCTTAATACTGGGAAGGGGGGGAAAGGGGAAAGAAGGGAGAAAAGCATAAACCGGGGTTAACAAGATGGCAAGTAATACAGAATTGGTCATTCTAACCATAAACGTGAACGGGGTAAACTCCCCCATAAAGAGGAAGCGGTTAGCAGAATGGATTAAAAGCCAGAATCCTACAATATGTTGTTTACAGGAAACACACCTGAAGCGGGGAGATACATGCAGGTTAAAGGTAAAAGGTTGGAGCAAAATCTACTATGCTTCAGGTGAAGTCAAAAAAGCAGGGGTAGCCATCCTGATCTCAGATCAAGCTAAAGCAAAAATTGATCTAATTAAAAGAGATAAGGAAGGGCACTATATCTTGCTAAAGGGTAGCATGGATAATGAAGCACTATCTATATTAAACATATATGCACCAAGTGGGGTAGCATCTAAATTCTTAAAAGAGAAACTAAGAGAGCTGCAAGAAGAAATAGACAGTAAAACTATAATAGTGGGAGATCTTAACCTTGCACTCTCAGAATTAGATAAATCAAACCACAAAATAAATAAGAAAGAAGTCAAAGAGGTAAATAGAATACTAGAAAAGTTAGATATGATAGATCTCTGGAGAAAATGTAATGGAGACAGAAAGGAATACACTTTCTTTTCAGCAGTTCGTGGAACCTATACAAAAATTGACCATATATTAGGACATAAAAACCTCAAACTCAAATGCAGTAAGGCAGAAATAGCAAATGCATCCTTTTCAGACCACAATGCAATGAAAATTACATTCAACAAAAAACCAGGGGGAGGTAGACCAAAAAATAATTGGAAACTAAATAATCTCATACTAAAGAATGATTGGGTGAAACAGCAAATCAGACATAATTAATAACTTCACCCAAGAAAACGATAATAATGAGACATCATACCAAAATGTATGGGATGCAGCCAAAGCGGTAATAAGGGGGAATTTCATATCTCTAGAGGCCTGTTTGTATAAAATAGAGAAAGAGAAGGTCAATGAATTGGGTTTGCAACTAAAAATGCTAGAAAAGGAACAAATTAAAAATCCCCAGTCAAACACTAAACTTGAAATTCTAAAAATAAAAGGAGAGATCAATAAAATTGAAAGTAAAAATACTATTGAATTAATTAATAAAACTAAGAGTTGGTTCTATGAAAAAACCAACAAAATAGACAAACCCTTAGTAAATCTGATTAAAAAAAGGAAAGAGGAAAATCAAATTGTTAGTCTTAAAAATGAAAAGGGAGAGCTCGCCACTAACGAAGAGGAAATTAGAGCAATAATTAGGAGTTACTTTGCCCAACTTTATGCCAATAAATTCGACAACTTAAATGAAATAGAAAAATACCTCCAAAAATATAGCTTGCCCAAACTAACAGAGGAAGAAGTAAATATCCTAAACAGTCCCATCTCAGAAAAAGAAATAGAACAAACTATCAATCAACTCCCTAAGAAAAAATCGCCAGGACCAGATGGATTTACATGTGAATTCTACCAAACATTTAAAGAACAATTAATTCCAATGTTACATAAACTATTTGAAAAAATAGGGATTGAAGGAGTCCTACCAAACTCCTTTTATGACACAGACATGGTACTGATACCTAAACCAGGTAGGCTGAAAACAGAGAAAGAAAATTATAGACCAATCTCCCTAATGAATATTGATGCTAAAATCTTAAATAAAATATTAGCAAAAAGATTACAGAAAATCGTCACCAGGATAATACACTATGACCAAGTAGGATTTATACCAGGAATGCAGGGCTGGTTCAATATTAGGAAAACTATTAGCATAATTGACTATATCAATAAGCAAACAAACAAAAACCATATGATCATCTCAATAGATGCAGAAAAAGCATTTGATAAAATCCAACATCCATTCCTAATAAAAACACTTGAGAGCATAGGAATAAATGGACTTTTCCTTAAAATAGTCAGGAGCATATATTTAAAACCATCAGTAAGCATCATATGCAATGGGGAAAAACTGGAACCTTTCCCAGTAAGATCTGGAGTGAAGCAAGGTTGCCCACTATCACCATTATTATTTAATATCGTATTAGAAACACTAGCCTCGGCAATAAGAGTCGAGAAAGATATTAAAGGAATTAGAGTAGGCAAGGAGGAAACCAAACTATCACTCTTTGCAGATGATATGATGGTATACCTAGAGAACCCCAGAGATTCTACTAAAAAGCTATTGGAAATAATTCATAATTTTAGCAAAGTAGCTGGATACAAAATAAATCCTCATAAATCCTCAGCATTTTTATACATCACCAACAAAACCCAACAGCAAGAGATACAAAGAGAAATTCCATTCAGAATAACTGTTGATACCATAAAATATTTGGGAATCTATCTACCAAAGGAAAGTCAGGAATTATATGAGCAAAATTATAAAAAAGTCTCCACACAAATAAAGTCAGACTTAAATAATTGGAAAAATATTAAGTGCTCTTGGATCGGCCGAGCGAACATAATAAAGATGACAATACTCCCTAAACTAATCTATTTATTTAGTGCTATACCAATCAGACTTCCAAGAAAATATTTTATTGATCTAGAAAAAATAACAACAAAATTCATATGGAACAATAAAAAGTCGAGAATCTCAAGGGAATTAATGAAAAAAAAAAATCAAATGAAGGTGGCCTAGCTGTACCTGATCTAAAATTATATTATAAAGCAGCAGTCACCAAAACCGTTTGGTATTGGCTAAGAAATAGATTAGTGGATCAGTGGAAAAGGCTAGGTTCACAAGACAGAATAGTCAACTATAGCAATCTAGTGTTTGACAAACCCAAAGCCCCTAACTTCTGGGAAAAGAATTCATTATTTGATAAAAACTGCTGGGATAATTGGAAATTAGTATGGCAGAAATTAGGCATGGACCCACACTTAACACCATATACCAAGATAAGATCAAAATGGGTCTATGACCTAGGCATAAAGAACGAGATTATAAATAAATTAGAGGAACATAGAATAGTTTATCTCTCAGACTTGTGGAGGAGAAAGAAATTTGTGACCAAAGATGAACTAGAGACCATTACTGATCACAAAATAGAAAATTTTGATTACATCAAATTAAAAAGCCTTTGTACAAATAAAACTAATGCAAACAAGATTAGAAGGGAAGCAACAAACTGGGAAAACATTTTCACAGTTAAAGGTTCTGATAAAGGCCTCATTTCCAAAATATATAGAGAACTGACTCAAATTTATAAGAAATCAAGCCATTCTCCAATTGATAAATGGTCAAAGGATATGAACAGACAATTTTCAGAGGATGAAATTGAAACTATTACCACTCATATGAAAGAGTGTTCCAAATCATTATTGATCAGAGAAATGCAAATTAAGACAACTCTGAGATACCACTACATACTTGTCAGATTGGCTAAGATGACAGGAAAAAATAATGATGAATGTTGGAGGGGATGCGGGAAAACTGGGACACTAATGCATTGTTGGTGGAGTTGTGAACGAATCCAACCATTCTGGAGAGCAATCTGGAATTATGCTCAAAAAATTATCAAATTGTGCATACCCTTTTGTTCCAGCAGTGTTTCTATTGGGCTTATATCCCAAAGAAATACTAAAGAAGGGAATGGGACCTGTATGTGCCAAAATGTTTGTAGCAGCCCTGTTTGTAGTGGCTAGAAACTGGAAAATGAATGGATGCCCATCAATTGGAGAATGGCTGGGTAAATTGTGGTATATGAATGTTATGGAATATTATTGTTCTGTAAGAAATGACCAGCAGGATGAATACAGAGAGGACTGGCGAGATTTACATGAACTGATGCTAAGTGAAATGAGCAGAACTAGGAGATCATTATACACTTCGACAACGATATTGTATGAGGACATATTTTGATGGAAGTGGATTTCTTTGACAAAGAAACCTGAGTTTCAATTGATAAATGACGGACAAAAGCAGCTACACCCAAAGAAAGAACACTGGGAAACGAATGTGAACTATCTGCATTTTTGTTTTTCTTCCCGGTTATTTATACCTTCTGAATCCAATTCTCCCTATGCAACAAGAGAACTGTTCAGTTCTGCAAACATATATTGTATCTAGGATATACTGCAACATATCCAACATATAAAGGACTGCTTGCCATCTAGGGGAGGGGGCGGAGGGAGGGAGGGAGGGAAAAAAAATCGGAACAGAAACGAGTGTCAATATAAAGTAATTATTAAATAAAAATTAAATTAAAAAAAACATTCATTTAAATAATTAGTTCTGGAATATTTCCTTCTGTGCCCTCCTCCCTGATAGAGAAGAAAAAAAATGCTATAGGTAATACAACTGCAGTCATACAAAACATATTTCCAAATTATTCATATTTTGAAAGAAAACACAGACCCCAAAAAGCCCCAACAAAAAAAAGTTAAAGAAAATTATGCTTCAATTTGCATTTAGACTTCATTTGTTCTTTCTCTGAAGATAGAGAAAATTTTTCATAAGTCCTTTGAAATTGTTTTGGACAATTGTATTGCTCAGTATAGTTAAACCATTCACAGCTAATCATCAATTTTGCTATTATTATGTACATTGTTTTACTGGTTCTGCTCACTTCACTTTGCATCAGTTCATGTAACTCTAAGTTTTTTTGAAAGCATCTTGTCCATTCTTTCTTATAGCAAAATAGCATTCTATCACAATCATATAAAGTAACTTATTTAGTCATTCCCCAATTCATAGGCATGCCCTCAATTTCTAATTCTTTGTCTCTAACAAAAGAGATACTATAGTTATTTTTGTACATATAAGTTTCTGTCTTAAAAAAATCTTTTTGGAATAGAGAACTAGCAGAAAAAGACCTATATGGATCAAAGAATATAAAAGGTTTTTGCAGTCACAAATTACATTCCAGGATGGTTGAATCAGTTCACAATACCAACAGTGCTTTAGTTTCTCAGTTTTTCTATATTCCCCCACAACATTTGCCTTTTTTTTCTTTTCTGTCATGTTAAGCAATATGATAGGTATGAAGTGATGCTTTAGAATTGTTTTAATTCACATTTCTCTAATTAACAGTGATTTAGCTATTCTCCCCGCCCCCCCCCCATATTAGTGTGAGTAATCTTAATTTCTTTATTGGAAAACTGCTTGTTCAGGAAGATTCTGGAAAGATGGCAAACCAGATTGGTAAATTTCAAGCTTTTCAGATTTCCCTCACAGATAGAACAAATTTGTGCCTGATGGCAATTATAAACTGGTTAAAAATCAGGAAGGCTTGGGGAGAACAGGGTTCCTCCAGGTATAACCCAAGAATATTTGAAGAAAGATCTAGGGCCAGGAATGAACCTTCATGAAGTGCAAAAACCTTTAGGCTAGCTCTGCAGAAACATTAAGGGAGCCCTGGGGCTAGCTGGGTTTGACTGTAGCCTTAGCAGGAACCAGAGAAGCTTTCACCTCCTGAACAGCTTTAGGAATCTGGGTCTGAGTCCAGGAAGACTGATGGAGCCTCGGCAATTGGGATGACCGCACCAGGGTCACACAGTTGGGAAGTGTCAAGTATTTGAGATCAGATTTGAATTCAGGGCTGGTACTCTATCCACTGTGCCACCTAGCTGGCCCCAAACTTGTATCTCTTATTTTAAAAAATGAACTAACAAAGAAGAAAGAACACAACCATCAAAAGCTTACTATGGGAATAGGGAAGACCAGGGTTCATGTTCAGAAGAGGACACTGAAGTAAAAAGAGCTTCTTTTACTCCAAAAAATAACATGAAATGGATCCTTGCCCAGAGAAAGATTTTATAGGAGAACTCAAAAAATTTTAAAAATCAAATGAGAAATGTTGAAGAAAACCTAAAAAAAAAGCAAGAAAAATAAGATTGTGAAAAAAAAAAGTTACTCCACTTGAAAAAGTGATAGAGTTTCAAAGATGAAAATAGAAGTGGGCAAAGGGAAGCTAGTGCAGCAATGAGACATCAAGAAATAACAGATCAGATAAAATAGAATGGATTGAGAAATATCTTCTAAGAAAATGATAGATCTGGATTACAGAGTAAGAAGATAAAATATAAAAATAATAGAACTGATTGAAAGTTGTGACCAAAAAAAGAACCTTGACACAATAATGCAATAAATATCCAGGGATACCTAGGTGGTGCAGTGGATAAAGCAGCAGCTCTGAAGTTAGGAGGACGTAAATTCAAATTTGGCCTCAGATACTTAATACTTCTTAGCTGTGTGACCCTGGGCAAGTCACTTAACTCCAATTGCCTTAGCCAAAAAAAAAAAAATCCAAGAAAATTGTTCTGGAGTGATAGAACATGAGAGGAAAGTAGAAATAGAAAAAAATCCACTGATCACTACTTCAAAGAGATCTTTTGTGGAAAACACATAGAAATATTATCACCAAATTTCAACAATCCCAGATCAAAGAGAAAATTTTGCAAGAAACAGGAAAAAAATTCAAATATGCTGGAATTACAATTAGAATTGTACAGGACTTATCAGCAGCCACAATAAAAGTAGACCAGTCCTGGAATCATATCTATTAACAATCAAAAAAACTAGTCATATAGCCAAAAATATCATATCCAGCAAAATTATCTATAACATTGAATGACATTCAATGAACTTGAAGATTTTCAGGACTTACTATCAACCAAACCCAAACTTAATAGAAAATGTAACATATAAGAGCCACTATCAAAGATCAGTTTCAAGAAACTCAACATGGACAAATTATTTATGTTTTTCTTGCATGCAAAATGTATACTATGTGTTTAAGATTGACATCAACAATGCAGTAACTCAAAAGAAAGATCAAAGCAGAGTTAAGGTAAGAATAGTAATTATGTTATACTAAAGAGGTGCAGAGGAAGAATAGACACAGAGGCATAAGATGGGGGGAGGACCACTCATAGTTTTGAAAACCTACTCACATCAGGAATGGATTAAATAGGCAACACCCCATATATATCATGCAGGGTATAGCACTCTACAAACTCTGAAAAGAAATAAAGGGGAAGGGTTGGATTAGATGGGAAAGCAAAGGGTGAGGGAAGAAAACAAGGGAGGGATGATTAAGTAATAGTAAAGCAAGTTAAACAGCAGAATTAAAGCAAAAAGTCAGGAGGCATAGGAAAGAGATGTGTGTGGGTATGTGGAGGGACGGGGTATGTGTAGGGATGGGGTATGTGTATGTATATATTTACTTATATATACATAAATATATCCTTCCTTAACTATTGCCTGCTTGGAGGCAGGAGAAGGATGAAAAGGGGGAAAAGGAATAAAGTAAAAAGAGTGTACAGCAGAAAACTGCTTTCTCATATTCTTTGGTCATTTATCATTTAGGGAATGACTTATATTATTATAAATTTGATTCATTTCTCTATATCTTTATCATTTTTTTTGGCCTTAGCATGTTTGCATCCCAGTTTTATCTTTATCTTTTCCATGGAGTTTATTTTTACCAACAGTTTCTGTCTTTTGTTTCAAATTCACTAGTCTCTCATTACATTTGATGAGCCCTTCCTGAAGAACTCTAATAGATATTTTCTTTATATTTTTAAAAATAATTTTTAATAAAAGCTAAGTCTTAGAGAAACAGTGAGCTGATCCTTTTAGGAGAAAAATATGGCATACATTCCAAATACAATATCATATTTTTTTTACATTTACATATTTTCCCCTCTATGCCTTGATTGCTGATTCACCAAAAATAGTCAGGTAGAGACTAGGGCAAAACAGACTTGAGAAAACTTTTTATTTCTTTTAAAGAGGTGAAAATAAGTAAATGATTCTTATAGTTCTCTTCACTTGTAAACAATGTCTGAAAAAATTGTGTGTGTATTGAGGGTGCAGATGCATCCAGTTCATTTTGGTTCTGCCTTGATTTTTCTTCCAGTTTTCAAGTTTAACCATCTTTCCTTTTGCTTTAGAATTTCCAAGCTTCAGCTCAAAAGTCCAGAGGCTGTAGAAGTTCTTGCAGCATCAATTGGGTGATGCACAAACTTCTCAGAGTATGTTCCCATGACTGCAGCAGAGGACATTTCAGGAACCAAAGCTTATAATGCCCAAAGGCTCCTTCTTGTTTTCTTCAGCAGGCATTGGAACTGCTATGTATATACACCATCTGCAGCATCTTTTCTATGTCAGTTACCAAATTTGTACTTAAATACTGTTTCCAATTTTTTTTCTTGGAATGGGCAAAACTTAGCAGATTGGAAGTGTTTCAAATTACTCTTCATTCTCATTACCTTTTCTTCTAGGAATGGCGTGTTAACTGGAAAACAGTCCAGAAATGCCTCAGAAGCTCCCCCATGGCCACATACAAGTATTTGAATTTTGACTGAATGTCATTAGGTACCATCTGGTTTATGGCTTGTTATAGTCCTCCCTGCATAAGTGCTCCTCCAGGGGATAGAACTGTGATGGTACTACTTTTGGCATCACTTGAAAGTACCTGATATAGTTTGGGTATGTAACTTTTCATCTCTTGTTTAATACTTCTGAAAAGAATTAATATCCTGTCTTGTTGCATACTGGAGAGACTGAAGTAGAGTTGGGCTATGATGATATCTATCTGACTTATTCAGGCTTAGTTCAATTATTTTTGCTATAATACCCCCCACAAGTTTTCGTGTTCAATGATTTCTGAATTTCACCCTTTCGACTGGGGACTAAAAGTCTGAAATCCAAGAATTACTGTCTCTGCTGTTTTCACTTGATCATTTTGTTTCATGTTTCCTGAGACTCACTGCCAGGACCATACCACTATGATGGTTAAATCTCTTGATGATCATGGCATTGCTATTCTCCTTGATGGATTTTGGAGAGTTGGAAGTAGATTGCACAGGGCAAACTTAATATACCTCATCTAATGATTTATCTTCCAGCATCCCTGCAGCTTCAGTCTGTGGGAGAGCATTAGTGTGGCCTCAGCTGGAGGGGTAAGTCTAATCATTATTTTTATTTACTTCTTTGATTTCTCTTCTGATAATTCTGGAAGTTTGTTTGTTTGCTTTAAAATTTTTTTTAACTTTTATTTCCAGAAGCCCTGCAGAAGTGATTGTGATATCTACACTCTTTTTAGGGGATTTTGATTTACTTGCTTTTGTTGCAAGGCACTTGTCTATTGAATGGCTCTTTTCTTTAAACATTTATTCTTTTTCTTAACTTTTGTCTTATTGTTTAGTTTGCCGATTTTTAATTGCTGTCCTGGATGTAAATGTGATATTTTGGGGACCAATTCTTTCTATTCTAAAGTGTTGTTATGCTCTCCCCTCCATTCTCTCCTTTCAGGTTTTTTCAGAGCTCCTTTCATTTATTTTCCTTTCAGATCATAAGAGTTGACTAAATCCTGTGAGGAAAAGTAACTAATTAGAAACACTCCTTCAGAGAGATGCTAAGAAGTTACTAATGGGACATCTCCACATTTATCAGTTCAATTCTTCTTAACTATATTTCTTCTTTAAGACTGGTACTATCTTGTGGCTTACAGCTTACAGCTATGGGTCTGGTCAAAAAGAGGGAAAGAAAATGCAGACTGAAGTTTATTTATTTTTTGCTTTTTCTTTTATTCTGTGTTTTCTTTTGCATCATGCCTAACATTTAAATATATTTTGCATAACTATGTACATAGCACTAAAGTGCTTGGCTTCTAAAAAGGAAAAAGAAGAAAAGAATAAGGAGAGAGGGAAGTTGAAATTCAAAATTATAAAAAAAAAAAGTTAAAATTTTTTATATGAAATTGAGAAAAATAAAAGAAAAACTTTCTCTAAAAAAGCTTGCCTTAATTCCAATAAACTTGGTATGGAAAATGCAATTGCATCCAGAGAGAGAACTATAAAGATTGAAAATAGTATTTTAATTTTTTTGGTCATTTGTTTTTTTCTTTGTCATCATTTTTTATATTTTGATCTGATTTTGCTTATACAACATTGCAAATATAGAAATGTTTAAAAGAACTGCACATATTTAACCTACATCAGAATGTTTGATGTCTTGGGAAGAGGGGAGATAATGGAGGAAGGGAGAAAAATTTGAAACACAAAGTTTTACAAAAATGAATGCTGAAAACTATCTATATATGTATTTGCAAAAAATAAAATGCTATTTAAAAAGCTTGCCTTTACTTGAGACAAAATGTTGGTATTGTAGAATCCTAAAAAGTTCCTAGAAAGAACCTTAAAAAAACCTTTAAAAATATTTCTGCCCTTCATTTGCCAAATGGCTAGGCAGAATTGTACTTGAATCCCATTTTTCTGAATTATTCCCTCCAAATAAAAAAATCCTCAGTTGGAGAATTTTAAAATTAAATTTTCATTAAATTATATGTATTTTTTCAATTAAAAATATACATTCTCATGCAAATTAAGACAATTCTGAGATATCACTACATACCTGTCAGATTGGCTAAAATGACAGGAAATGATAATGATCAATTTTAGAGGAGATGTGGAAAAACTGGGACACTGATACATTGTTGGTGGAACTGTGAACAGATCCAACCATTCTGGAGAGCAGTTTGGAATATGGTCAAAAAGTTATCAAATTGTGCATACTCTTTGATCCAGCAGTGTTTCTACTGGGATTATAACCCAAAGAGATCTTAAAGTAGGGAAAGGGACTCACATGTGCAAGAAACTGGAAACTCAGTGAATGCCCATTTTGGAGAATGGCTGAATAAATTGTGGTATATGAATGTTATGGAATATTATTGTTCTATAAGAGATGACCAGCAGAATGATTTCAGAGAGGTCTGGAGAGACTTACATGAACTGATATTAAGTGAAATGAGCAGAACCAAGGGATCATTATATACAGCAACAAGAAGACTATATGATGATCAATTCTGATGGACATGGCTCTCTTCAACAATGAGATGATTCAAACCAGTTCCACTTATGCAGTGATGAAGAGAGCCATCTACATATAGAGAGAGAACCATGGGAATAGAGTGTGGAACACAATATAGCATTCTCTCTCTCTTTTATTATTTGCTTGCATTTTGTTTTCTTTCTCTGTTTTTCTATTTCTTCCTTCTTGATCTGATTTTTCTTGTGCAGCAAGATAATGTATAAATATGTATACATATATTGGATTTAACATGTATTTAACATATTTAAGATAGTATTGGACTATCTGCCAGCTAGAGCAGGGGGTGGGAGGAAGGAGGGGAAAATTTGGAATAAAAGGTTTTGCATGAGTCAATGCTAATAAAATTACCCATGCCTATGTTTTGTAAATAAAAAGCTTTAATAAAAAATAAAATAAAAATATGTTTTCTCTATTATTCTAGCTCCAACTCTTCTCCTACGGAAAAAAGAAAAACAAAATCCTTGTAACAAATATGAATATTCAAACTAAAAAAAATCCAATATTGATCATGTTCTAAAAGTATGTGTTTCAATCTGGAACCTGAGATACAGTGAAACATTTCTTTTTCAGGAGGTTGATAGCCTGCTTTATTCATAAGTTCTCTAGAATTGTGATTGGTCATCACATTAATAAGTATTCTTTAGTTGCAAAATTATATTTACAATGCTGTTATTGTGGAAATTATTCTTTTTGTTCTGCTTACTTTACTCTGCATCAGTTCATACAAACCTTCCCAAGTCTCTCTGAAAATGTCCCTTTTCTAATTTCTTAAATCATAGTACATTGCATTACATCCATATGACAAAATTTGTTCAGATATTCCTCTAATAAATGAACACCTCTTATTTCCATTTTTCCCACCACAGAAAAGGTGCAATAAATGTTTTGTGCATATCAATTCTTTTCCACTTTCTTTGATTTCTTTGAAATTGTTGGATTGAAGATAAGCACAACTTCATAACTTCCTGGGCATACCCTAATTCCAAATTGCTTTTTTAATGTCTAAATCAGTTGGTAATTCTATCAATAAATATTAATATACCTGTTTTCTCAAAGCTGCTATAGATTTGTTATTTTACTTTTTTTGGGGGGGGGGATCAATTTTGTCCATCTATTGATTATTCAGAATTGTTTTAAATTTGCATTTCGCTAATTATTAGTATTTTGGAACATTTTTTAAAATACTATTTTTGTTAGTAGTATTTTTTGAAAAATGTCTGTTTATATCCTTTTGACCATAAATCAATTGCTAAATGACTCTTATTCTTATGAAGTTGAGTAAGTTCCCTATCTGTCTTGAATGAGACTTTCATCAGAGTAACATGGCAAAGATTTTACTACTCCCCATTTCTTGGTTGTTTTCTAATTTTTGCTGCATTGGTTTTCTTTGTACAAAATATTTAATTTTTATATAATCAAAATTACCCATTATCTCTTTTGTGATCTTTTTTTTTCATTCTGTCCATAGATATGAAAAGCATTTTTTTTATTTGACATTTTGTTTATAACGATACCCTTGATATCTAAGTTATCTGTCAATGGAGCTTACTTTGATATATGGTTTGAAGTGTTTTTACCTAATTTCTGTCGAAATACTCTGCAGTTTTTGCAGGAGTTTTAATGAATAATGAGTTCTTATTCCAATAAGTGAGATTTCAGTCATGATCATTTTCTTCTGTATGATTGCCCAAAATGAAAATAAATGAATATTCAACTAGTATATAGAAATAGTGTATTAATTTTGAATTTTATACACACACATATGCAATTTTTTTCCTGATAGCTTTGAATATATAGTTCTAAACATGGAGAATTCACAATTGATCTAGAATTGTATTCAGTCTAATTCAATGTCAATTTATTCAATTTCTAGTAACTATATACATACGCACATATAACTATTTATATTGTATGGGTACATATGTGTACACATATATTTGCGTATATATTTATATCCTTTTCATAATACACACGTGAATTTGTGTGAATACCCACATCACATATGTAAATGTATATATTTATGTTCCTATGTATACATATGCATTAATATGCATAAAGCTACAGTGTATATTTGTTGTGTTCTTTCTATTTTTTTCCATTTTGTGTGATCTTTGTGACCCCATTTACAGTTTTTTGGGGGGCACATAAACTGGAGTAGTTTACCATTTGCTTCTCCAATTCATTCCAAACATAGCCATATTTTGCTATTTTGCTCCTTTAAATAAAAAGACAAATAGTTATATAGGTATGGAAACATGAAAGGCAGCCTGATGAAAAAAGCCTCAGAATCAGGAGGAATTAAATATTGTCTCTGATATATACTGGCTAGGTGACTTTGAGTGAATCACTTAGTCTATCAAGGATTCTAAGATGATAAATTACAGAGTATGTACTGATAGGCATTGCTAGAGGCATTTTTTCGCAAATTTACTCTTTCTCCATATACATGTATGTGTGTATGTATATATATATATATGCATATATATATACACATATATACACATGTACATTCAGACATGCAGAATCAGATTTATCTTGCATTCTGTATATAAAATTGAATCTGCTCTGAATTATAATTCAAATTCAAAAGAGAGGGTAACATGATAACAATAAAATCAGATAGTCACACAATATAGAATAAGACATGCAAATAGAATGAGTATAATAGCTGTGGTTAATATTCTATAAAGACTTAGAGGTACAACATACATAGAGTTATGACTTTTTATTTTTACTTTTGGTTGGTGGTTATTGCTATTGACAGTTAGTTTAGAGCAATGGATTTTTTTTTTTTTGGTTAACTTCAATATAATTTTCATCACATTTGATTTTAGACACTGAAATTACCCATAATTGTTCCTGTCCCATTTCTATGGTAATATGAACAATTATAATGGATTATCCTCTTGTTTTCTTGGTTATTTGTTGCTGCCTTTTTGTTGTTGTTTGAGCTCAACAACATAAAGCAATTCCACAAATTACTGGTAATGTTATTCAGATATTTAATTTATTTTCTGCATGCATAATCAGCCATAAATACATTTTAGCTAATGGATATGACAACAGTATAATATAATTTAAGCTCAAACAAAGTCAAAACAACATTAAGAAGGAAATACAAAACCATGGAAAGTCAGGAAACTAGGGACTGAATCCATCACCAACATTCATGGTATGGAGATCTGTAGTGTGCATGCTGGGTGTGGTCTAGTGGAAAGAGTGCTATATCTGAAATAAAGAGTACTTTAACAAGTCATTTAATTTCTGTGTCAGTTTCCCCTTTTCTAAAATGAGATAATTAAACAAATTTGTGCCTAAACGTGGAATGGAAGGAATAAATATTTATTTGTATCACATGCTATGAACCAGTGCTATACTTTCTCCAAATATTATCTAATTTGAACCTCACAGCAACCCTGCAACATAGGTGCTATTATTATCTCCATTTTATCACTGATGTAACAGAGGCAAATAGAGCTTAAGTGCCCAAAGTCCCAAAGGTAGTAAGTGTCTGAATCTATATTTGAACCCATATCTTCCTGACTCTAGACGCAGTACTTCTTTGGCACACTCTAGTTAGAGGAACACATGAGTACCGATCAGGAATTATGTCATTTGGGCAAAATTAAAGACTCATCTTTTACCAAGAGACCATTGTCCAAAGCTATCATTATGGAAATAGAGTATATGCTTCTTCATGTGGACCCTGTTACAGAATAAACCTCCAGCACAAAATGAAAAACAAACAAAAATGGCCAATTTAACCCACTTTCAAAGACAGTGCCTGAACTTCTTTTTAGACAGAAGTTTAGTATGTAGACTATCCTTCCTATCTGGGTTTTAGATATTGCTGACTATAAGCAAATTCTTTTCTATTTGTCCCCCTCCCAAAAAAAGTGCTTCAGACAGCTCCCTGCTTTCTCATCCCAGCTTTTCCTTTAAAGTGCTCTTTTAATTCCTCAAGACTGTTTGAGGGAGAAAGCATCTATTACATATTAGCCTGCTTATATATTTACTCATCTCTCTTTTGAACAGTATGCATGTGCTGCCCAGCACAGTGCTAGGCAGCAATGAATAGAAGACTATTTTGAATCTTCAAAACTGGAGATTTTCCTTTACTCGTAATTCTAGGACTACTTGATATTAACTGAAATTTAGGAATAGTGATTAATAATTTTCCTTATTAGAAGTAATCAGATGGAGTATAATGTCCTTTGTCTGAAGAGAAAGTAGATTAGTCACCCAACCATTCTGGAGAGCAATCTGGAATTATGCCCCAAAAGTTATCAAACTGTGCATACCCTTTGATCCAGTAGTGCTACTTCTGGGCTTATACCCCAAAGAAATACTAAAGAAGGGAAAGGGACCTGTATGTGCCAAAATGTTTGTGGCAGCCCTTTCCATAGTGGCTAGAAACTGGAAAATGAATGGATGCCCATCAATTGGAGAATGGTTGGGTAAATTGTGGTATATGAATGTTATGTATTATTGTTCTGTAAGAAATGACCAGCAGGATGAATACAGAGAGGACTGGCGAGACTTACATGAACTGATGCTAAGTGAAATGAGCAGAACCAGGAGATCATTATACACTTCAACAACAATACTGTATGAAGATGTATTCTGATGGAAGTGGATTTCTTCAACAAAGAGAAGATCTAACTCAGTTTCAATTGATCAAGGATGACAGAAGCAGCTACACCCAAAGAAAGAACACTGGGAAATAAATGTAAACTGTTGGAATCCTTACAAAGTGTTAACTAAAGATATATATAGAATATATATAGAATAATTTGGAAGTTATCACTCAAGGAAAGATGGTATCATTAAAAGGCACTGGGAAAGATTCCCTATAGAAGATAGAACTTTAACTAGAACTTGAAAGAAAACTAGGGAGCCAGAAGTCCTAGATGAGGAAGGAAAGCACTGCAGGCATGGCATTCAGACAATGAAAATTGCTAAGGTTTGTAGATAAAGAATATTTCAGCCTTCTGGAGGCTGAAGAAAGCAGAGGCAAAGGACAAGCTGCAAGAGCTTTTGGAGAAAATAAACGTTTGGATTTTATCAGCTGGCTGTATTTGAAGTGATTATTACTTGGAACTGAAACTAAAGCTGCCACCAGAAAACCTCCCCAAGAAACCTGCTCAGAGAGAATGAATATATTTTAAAGAAGAGAACATCACAGTAAATTGTTTGCATTTTTGTTTTTCTTCCCGGGTTATTTATACCTTCTGAATCCAATTCTTCCTGTGCAACAAGAGAACTGTACAGTTCCGCACACATATATTGTATCTAGGATATAGTGTAACCTATTTAACATGTATAGGACTGCTTGCCATCTGGGGGAGGGGGTGAAGGGAGGAAGGGGGAAAGCCAGAACAGAAGCGAGTGCAAGGGATAATGTTGTAAAAAATTACCCAGGCATGGGCTCTGTCAATAAAAAGTTATAATAAAAAAAAGAAAGTAGATCAGTCAATTAACATTTATTAAGCACCAACTATATGCTCCTTAAGTGATGGTGATACAAATAAAGATAAAAATGGTATCTCATCTCAAGGAATTCACAGTCTAATGGGGGAGGCAGCATGCAAACATGTATTACCAAGATATATATAGAATATATATAGAATAATTTGGAAGTTATCACTCAAGGAAAGATGGTATCATTAAAAGGCACTGGAAAGATTCCCTATAGAAGATAGAACTTTAACTAGAACTTGAAAGAAAACTAGGGAGCCAGAAGTCCTAGATGAGGAAGGAAAGCACTGCAGGCATGGCATTCAGACAATGAAAATTGCTAAGGTTTGTAGATAAAGAATATTTCAGCCTTCTGGAGGCTGAAGAAAGCAGAGGCAAAGGACAAGCTGCAAGAGCTTTTGGAGAAAATAAACGTTTGGATTTTATCAGCTGGCTGTATTTGAAGTGATTATTACTTGGAACTGAAACTAAAGCTGCCACCAGAAAACCTCCCCAAGAAACCTGCTCAGAGAGAATGAATATATTTTAAAGAAGAGAACATCACAGTAAATTGTTTGCATTTTTGTTTTTCTTCCCGGGTTATTTATACCTTCTGAATCCAATTCTTCCTGTGCAACAAGAGAACTGTACAGTTCCGCACACATATATTGTATCTAGGATATAGTGTAACCTATTTAACATGTATAGGACTGCTTGCCATCTGGAGGAGGGGGTGAAGGGAGGGAGGGGGAAAGCCAGAACAGAAGCGAGTGCAAGGGATAATGTTGTAAAAAATTACCCAGGCATGGGCTCTGTCAATAAAAAGTTATAATAAAAAAAAAGAAAGTAGATCAGTCAATTAACATTTATTAAGCACCAACTATATGCTCCTTAAGTGATGGTGATACAAATAAAGATAAAAATGGTATCTCATCTCAAGGAATTCACAGTCTAATGGGGGAGGCAGCATGCAAACATGTATTACCAAGATATATATAGAATATATATAGAATAATTTGGAAGTTATCACTCAAGGAAAGATGGTATCATTAAAAGGCACTGGGAAAGATTCCCTATAGAAGATAGAACTTTAACTAGAACTTGAAAGAAAACTAGGGAGCCAGAAGTCCTAGATGAGGAAGGAAAGCATTGCAGGCATGGCATTCAGACAATGAAAATTGCTAAGGTTTGTAGATAAAGAATATTTTATGTGACTAAGGAATCCTGTCACTAGGCTGAAGAGTATGTTAGCTGATGCAGGGTGGAATGGAGGGAGGAAAAAGAAGATAGGGATATAAATTATATATTATATTATATATATATGTATATATAATATTACATACAATATGTTAATGATTATAGTTATAATAATCAATTATATTAATTAATATATTAATGACAATATATGTTTTTTAATTTTTTATTATTATATAGCTTTTAATTTACAAGATATATGCATGGGTAATTTTTCAGCTTTGACAGTTGCAAAACCTTTTGTTCCAACTTTTCCTCTCCTTCCCCCCCAACTCCCTCTCCCAGATGTCAGGTTGACCAATACATGTTAAATATGTTAAAGTATAAGTCAAATACAACATATGTATACATGTCCAAATAGTTATTTTGCTGTACAAAAAGAACTGGTCTCTGAAATAGTGTACAATTAACCTGTGAAGGAAATCAAAAATGCAGGTGGATAAAAATAGAGGGATTGGGAATTCTTTGTAGTTGGTTCATAGTCATCTTCCAGAGTTCTTTCCCTGGGTGTAGCTGGTTCAGTTCATTACTGCTCTATTGGAACTGATTTGGTTCATCTCATTGTTGAAGAGGGCCATGCCATTAATATATGTTTATATATATATATGTTTATATAATATATGTTTATATATATATATATATATGAAATGAAGGAGCTATTGATCTCTAAGTCTTTCCTCATACTATATAACCATACATCCTCAATGTAATTGAATCTTGCAATTGACATACAAGAGAATATAAGAATTATTTGGACACTTACTGTTAATCCTTCTGAAGAAGCTCCTGCTTACCTCACTGTCTTATATACTGCCCCCTGGCTCTCCTTTACTTCTGATCATTAAGACTGGTGGTTTTGTATTCCCCTCTAATGACAGATTAAGGGATAAATTTAAAATCACAAGGAGAGTTATAGATGTTGACTGAAGCTTGGGGATGTGCCTGATGCTTGGAGATAAATTGTACTGGGGCAGATATTGTAGAGAGAAGCAAATTAAAACTTTTCAGAACTTAAAAAAGCAGTTTTTCTTCCATCCCCTTAAACCAATTAAAGCAGCATTTGAATAAGTCAATGTATGAATGGGTGACAAAAATAATGATTAAGTTCTTATGAATGTAGTATTACCTCTATGTAGTTTGCATCTTTTACTATTTATTATCTTAATATATTGATTTGGTCTTTTCTACTTTTAATCTCTTTCTCTCCACTCCTAACTTTCTAACACACTAGGGACTCTTTGCATCTATCCAAAAATAGAATCATATGTTTTAAACCAGTCTAACAATTATAAACCTCAAGGGCATTAAATGAGAATCTGGTACTGTAGAGTAGTAACCTCAATCATGTGGGACACCCAGAGAAGTAAAAGTCTGTTGCCCCCTTGACAACCCTATTTAAGCAAAGCATTTTACAATCTGGGTATGTGTGTGGGGGAGGGTATATATATATATATATACATATATATATATATATATACATATATAATGAATGTATTGCCATAAACATTGTCCAGCTTTCCATGTCTTCATTGCTTGGCTGCTTTTATGACTGGAATTGCAGGAAAGAGCGATCCTACATCTGAGTGAGACTTCATAAATATCAACTGATGATAATATTCAAATTGCTACTAAATGTAGCAATTTGACCTTCTTTTAAACTTAAGATAGAGAGAAATTTGAAAGGAAAAGTAAAGAAAAGAAAGACTTGAAGAACTCTGTGGCCTCCAAAGTTCTTACAGAGCTTCATTAAAAGTATGCTGCTGTGTCTAGGCTTAAAGCTTCAAGGACACAAGTCCAGAGAACCTCTTCTTCTTTTCCATATTCCTGCTTCTTTTGATGGCTTGAGCCTTGGAAGTGATTTAAAAAAAAAAAGCTCACTCACTATAGTATTACTTAAATGCATTATATGAATAATGAACTTTCTTTTCTCATAAAGAAATGTTGGAATTATGTGCTATCTTCCAGTAAGAGACAGGCATCATATGTTAGTAGTGAAATATTTCTGCCTTAAACATGTGCCTTTCTAGTCTTTATAAAATAGGCAAAAAGACACAAGACTTTGGGTAGTGGAATATCCATGGGAAAAATATCCCCAAATTTATTCTATTTACAGACCATGTTCTTTTCCTAATATAACTAGATAAGTTATGGAAGAAGGGGAAAAATCATCTATATATATATATTTACACACACACACATATATATTGCACTTATATGATATATCATATATATGTATGTATGTGTGTGTGTATATATATATATATATATATATATATATATATATATATATATAAAATATTGATAGATAGATGTGTGTATTTGTGGAAGGTTTACTTCTGCCTTTAACCTTTTTGCTATATGTTTCTAGCAATATGATCTTTGGTATAAAGAGTATAGATATTATAATTTCTTTCTTTAAAAAATAAATATTTGAATTAAAGTAACATCTTATAAGGTGAATATTTCCATATGCAATGTGAAAAAGAAAAAGATTGTGCATAAAATTGCACGCCTTTTTTTCTATAGGACTTTACTTTTTAAAAATATTGGGTGATCTAGAAGTCTGAGAGCAGTTTCAAGATGTTTAAGTTTATACCTGTAATAAGACTTCCAAAACATCCTGTATAATGAATTTAATATGTAACCTTCAAAAATATACTATTCATCTGTGATTTCTGTTCATTTTTACAATATTCTTGTTATAATATAAATTATTCTCCTTGTTGGTCACTTCATTCTGCATTAGTTCATATAAATTTTTCCCATTTTCTCTGAAACCACCTCTTTCATAATTTCTTATGGTATTTCATTGTATTCACATGCCCCGTTTTGTTTATCCATTCCCAAAGCAAAGGATCTTTTATCATCTTTAGTTTTTTGTCATAATGAAAAGAACTAGTAAAAATGAAAAGTTTAGGAATTTTATTTGCCATAGTTAACAAAAGGCTTTCCAGAATGGCTGGACCAACTAACAACTCCAACAACTCTATCCATTAGTGCATTAATGTGTCTGCTTTTCCTCAGCTTCTCCAATACTTGTTATTTTCCTTTTTTGTCATTTTTACCAAAATGATAGGTATGAGGTAGAACCTCAGAGTTTCTTTAATTTGCATTTCTCTATTAATTATTTGGAACATGATCTCATATAGGTTTTAGTAGTTTAGATATCATTTTTTGAAAACTGCCTGTTAATATCTTTTGACTATCTCTTGTGGAATGGCTCATGTTCTTGTAAATTTTAATATCTAATATAATTATTAGATATGATTCATCTATCATTAGATGAATAATAGAAAATAAGACCTATGTCTTGCTGCACACATTATAGTTACTTTTCTGGAATAATTACAAATTACTTTCTAGGATGTTACAGTAGTTACAAAAGGGTATTAATGTGCATCACTCCAACATTTCCATTTTTTGTTATCTTTGTCAATTTTCTCTGTGCAAGTTGAAACCTAAGAACTGTTTTGATATGCATTTCTCTTGTTATTTATGAGATGGAATAATCATATAATTATACAAGTTTATAGTTATTCTTTTGAAAACTGCTTGTATAAATGCTTTGCATTACTTATTCATTTGAGAATTGCTTTTGATCTTAAGTATTTATGTTAACTTATGTAACTTATGTTAGTTAAATTATGCTAAGTGTTTGTTAGTTATCATATTTTGAATATCAGACCATATATAAATGTTTGATGGAATAATTCTCCCCCAATCAATGATCCCCCTTCTAATGGTAGCTGCATTGATTTTGGTTTTTGGAAAAGTTTTCATCTTCATGAGACTAAAATCATGTATTTCACCTTCTATGATGGTCTTAATCCCTCTTTTGATTAAGAATTCCCTTAGCCAATTTTTGTGAAAGTTGCTTGTTTCTTCAAATTTTCTTAAAAGTGTGATGTTTAATATTCATGTCACATTCATTTTGAGTTCATTGTGGTTTTAGAAACTGGGCTAATTCTAATTCACATACAATTTGTTAAGCAAATAATTCTTTCACTCAAACATTTTATGCCAGATTTATCAAATATCTATAAAGATTTCTGAGTTTATTTTTTTCTAAAGCTTAGTCAATTTTACTGATTTCTATTATTGTTTATTCTCCCTTATAATTTCCTTTATGATTTTAAAACTTTTGTTTCTCTAAATTAATATCATTATTAAGAAGCAGCACCCCTCTGGTATTTTGATTGATATAGCCTCAAGTCTATAAATTAAATTAGGTAGTAAATAATTTTTCTTTTATATCAGTACAGCCAAATCATGAGCAAATAATAGTTTTACAATTATTTAATTTTTTAAAAATTTATTTAAATCTATTTTAAATTGCATTTCTGTGTCTCAGTATAAAGATTTTCAGATATTTTAGGTACTTTGTAAGTATTTTGAATGAGATTTTCTTTTTTCTTATTTCCTAATGCTTTTTCTAATTGCTATATAGAAATATTGTTAATTTTTGATATTTATTTTGTATTTTGTGTTCCAGGTCATGTCAATAAGTTGGAACACTACACATTTTCTTTGTTTCACATGATCTCATAAAACTTTCCAAAGCAGAAATTATGCATCAAAGATAAAGCAGCTTCAGCTATATCCATGGCCTAGGACTCCAAAGGAGGCAACATATGAAATACAAATATATGAAATACTTCTTTCAAGAGAACCACATAGCATGCATACAGAATATGTTATACCTTCTCCTAATTCTTTAACAGCTCAGGCTACGATAAGAAAACCTGCTTCCAAGTTTGCATCAATGAAGGACAACAGTATGAATATAGAAATGTCAACTCTTCTGAATTCCCAAAGCAAATTTCCACTCAGTTTTCTTGCAACCTATCCACCAGGTATCTGAGTGATGATGTGGCCTTTAAAAAATAATTAAAAATCTGATTTTTGATTTTCTTCCCGAGTTATTTTTACCTTCTGAATCCAATTCTCCCTGTGCAGCGGGAGAACTGTTCGGTTCTGCAAATATGTATTGTATCTAGGATATACTGCAACATATTTAACATATATAGGACTGCTTGCCATCTTGGGGGGGGGGAGGAGGGAGGGAGGGGAAAAAACGAAACATAAGTGATTGCAAGGGATAATGCCGTGTAAAAATTATCCTGGCATGGATTCTGTCAATACAAAGTTATTATTAAATAAAATTAAATTTAAAAAAATAATTAAAAATCTATCCTTGAGTTTCTGCATCTCAGTATTATTTCTTTTCATTTCCTTAGTAAAAGATAAATTGGGGCAAAATGTTTTGGACACCCCTCAGAAACTGTGTTCCTTGATATACGTTTATTTGAATTTAGCATATTTCCTAATGGAATACTTCAATACACACATAAGTATAGAATATGAAGAATAAAAAAGGCCATTATTGCTAAGTTGTAATGAGTGGAGTAACATTCAGGAAAAGGATAGCCACTGGTGTGTGTGTGTGTGTGTGTGTGTGTGTGTGTGTGTGTGTGTGTGTTGCTTGGGAAGGTGCTTTTTACCCATCCTTGGACTTGATGTTGGTGACATGAGTCCTAGGATTTCATGGCATCTCTCCCCATCCCAAGACAACACTGAGAGAAATTGAGTGAATTGATGTTTCACAGATGATATGTTGGCTCTCTACCCATCATATAATTTATTTGTAATGCAAATACCATCAAAATCTTTATCTCCTCCCTCCCTTAGAATAACAAATTTATTCTGTAGGTTGATTAGAGGCAGAAATTTAAGGCAAGAGAATTCAATTAGATCAGCCGCCAGAATCAGCATATACTTTAACAATCTTTGTTTGAGACCTAGACCTAGAAAATGACAAAATTATTTATTTACAAGCAGCATAGATAGAGAACTAGTTTCAGAAGCCAGAAGTCAATTCCATTCAAATGTATCAGTCTCTTGTCTTTCTCTCTTGACTCTAAGTCCATTCTGGGAAGAATATAGAAAAAGTGATACAAGGGCAATCTCAAAGTCTCTCTTAAGAACTCTCTCTCTTTTTTTGTTTTTTGCTGAGGCAATTGGGGTTAAGTGACTTGCCCAGGGTCACACAACCAGGAAGTATTAAGTGTCTGAGACTATTTTTGAACTCAGGTCCTCCTGACTTCAGGGCTGGTGCTCTATTCACTGCACCACCTAGTCCCTATTAAGAACTCTTAAGAGGGGCAGAGCCAAGATGGCGGTGAGCAGACACCATTTCTATAACCTTCTCTCAAACCAATAGTAGATTAAATCTCTAAACTGCTTTTGAAGTGACAAAACCCACAAATATTTACAGTATAATACATTTCCAGAAGAAGATATCTTGAAAGAACTTCAGAACAGGTCTGTTTCAAATAGACTGGGGAGAGTCTGCTGAGCCCAGATAGCAGCACAGAGAGCCTAGGGCAAGGAGCTGGAGTGGGGAACCAGAATGTTGCGTGCCTCCTGAACCAGGGAATCTTCTGTGAACCTTTTAGACTACTCTGTCCTGGTTGCAAGTGGGTGGTTTGGCAGATTTGCCAAAAAAGACTAATCGTAAATGGCTGAGCACCTGAAGAACATGGAATCTGACCACAATTACCCAGTGTAAGGTTGGGACTAGCTTTCTGGAGATCTTAGTCTTCATCTCAGCAGAATAATCATCATGAGAATAGTCAGGAATAAAGTCCAAATCTTTATTGTCCCTTTCACAGTCTGCATCTGTTATAGTTTGACCCAGTCTTCTCTGCCATTTTGATCTTAGTGCAGGAAGCAGAAGAGCCGCCAGGACAATGATCAAAAATAGAATGTCTGTGGCTGATTTTGTCCTCAGTTTAAATATCCTATTACAATTACATCAACTGTAGAACTATTACATCACAGTGCTAAGTACTAAGTAATGTAAACTAGATAGCCATTGTCTCATCAATTCCACTGAGTTAACACCTTGTTTCAAGTATACTTCTCCAGAGTTCTGGCTCTCTACAACCCAACACCATAAGTCAATCAGCAGAATTGCCCCAGGGCAAACTAAAGCAGCAGTCTTTGCATTAAGAGCAGACCTTAACCCTTTAAAAAATGAGCAATTAAAAACCCTCTCACCATAGACAGCTTTTATAAAAAGAGAGAGAACAGACCTCAATTCCTGAAGTTACTAAAGGCAAAGCAATTCCAGATGAAGTCCCAATAGGATTGATGAGCTGGTCCCCATTTCACAAGGCTTTTTGGGAAATTTTCAAAAAGGATCTTAATAGAAAGTTAGAAGAAAAATGAGGAGAGGAAATGAAATCTTTTCAAGAGGGTATGGAAAAGGAAAAACGGAAATTATCTGAAGAAAACTTAAAAAATAGATTTGATGAAATGGGAAAAGCATATAACTTCCTACAAAATAGATTTAATGAAATGGAAGAATCATATAATTCCTTACAAAATTGATATGCAAAAGATACCAATTTGTTGAAAAACAGAATTTGTGAAATGGAAAAAATGCAATGAACAAACCAATTCAATTAGCCAAATAAAAAAGGAGCTAAAAAAGGTAACTGAAGAAAATAATACACTAAAAATTAGAATTGGACAAAAGGAAGCAAATAATTCAATAAGACTTCAAGAATCAATCAAACATTACCAAAAGAATGAAAACCTTGAAGAAAATAAGAAATATCTCCTAGGGAAAAAACTGACATGAAAAAATAGATCTACGAGAGATCCTGAAAGCCATGATGAAAAGAAAAAGAACCTAGACATTATCTTACAAGAAATCATAAAGGAAAACTGCTCTGATATTCTAGAATAGAAGGTAAAATAGCCATTGAAAGAATTCACAAATCGCCTCCTGAAAGAAACCCCTAAATGAAAACTCCAAGGAATATCATGGCTAAATTTCAGAACTATCAGAACAAGGAAAAAATATTGCAAGCAACCAGAAAGAAACAATTTAAAAACTGAGGAGCCACAAACAGGATTACCCAGAACATAGCAGCTTCCAATTTAAAGGATCAAAGGGCCTGGAATCTGATATCCTGAAAGGTAAAGGAATTTGGATTATATCTAAGAATAAGCTATCCAGCTAAAATGAGCATTATCTTTCAGGGAAAAATATGGACATTCAATAACACAGGTGAATTTCATCTATTTCTGATGAAAAGACCAGAAATGAATAAAAAATTTGATCTCCTATCACAGAACTCAAGAGAAGCATAAAAAGATAAAAAAGAAAGAACTCTTCAGAATTATATTTTTGTTATGGGTATACTTAGAGAGTACAGGTATAATTTGATTTTATTTTGTTAATATGAAAAAGAAACTAGAGGTGAAAAGGGGATTGTACTGGAAAAAGAGGAAAAGGGAGGTAAAATAAGGGAAATTGCATCTCACAAAGAGGCAAAGAAGACATTATAATTGAGGGAAAAAAAGGATGTATGAATGTATCTTATCAGAGTTGACTTAAAGAGAGAATATCAGACATATTTGGTTTCACAGAAAAACTTGTCTCGCCTTATAGGAAAGTGGAAGGAGAACAGAGAAAAGAAAGGGGAAAGCTAATAGAAGGGAAAAGAGAAATAGTAAGGGAAAGGTATAAAAAGAGGGAAGGGCTCTAAAGGGGGAAAGCTGTTTGAGGGAAGTGGTGATCAGAAGCAAAATACTGGGGAAGAGGAAAAGGAGAAAGGAAAAAGAAAGCATAACAGTAAATAAGATGGCAGGAAATACAGAATTAGTTATTTTAACTGTGAATGTGAATGGGATGAACTCTCCCATAAAACAGAAGGGGATAGCAGACTGGATTCAAAGCCAGAATCCTACAATATATTGTTTACAAGAAACACATTTAAAGCAGAGTGAAACATACAGAGTGAAGGTAAAGTGCTGGAGCAGAATTTATTATGCTTCAGGTGAAGTAAAAAAAAAAAAAAAAAAAAAAAAAGCAGGGATAGCAATCCTGATTTCAAATCAAGTAAAAGTAAAAATTAATCTAATTAAAATAGATTAAGAAGAAACTATATCTTGCTAAAGGATACCAAAGGCAATGAAGCAATTTCAGTACTAAACATATATGCACCAAGTGGGATATCATCCAAATTCATAGAGGAGAAGTGAAGAGACCTGCAAGAAGAATTATACAACAAAACTATACTAGTGGAGGATCTCAACTTTGCTTTCTCAGAACTAGATAAATCGAGCCACAAAATAAGTAAGAAAGAACTTAATGAGGTAAACAGAGCATTAGAAAAGTTAGGTATGACAGATCTCTGCAAAAAAAAAAAAATTGAATGGAGACAGAAAGGAATATTTTTTTTCCTCAGGAGTTCATGGAGCCTATGCAAAAATTGGCTATGTATTAGGGCATAAAAGCTTTGAAATCAAATGCAGGAAGGTGGAAATAGCAAATGCATCTTTTTCAGATCATGATGCAGTAAAAATTACATGCAACAAAAGGCCTTGGGAAAATAGACCAAAAATTAATATGGAAACTAAATAATCTAATCCTAAAGAATGAATGGGTAAAACAACAAATCATAGACACAATAACTTCATCCAAGAGAAGGACAATAATGAGACAACATACTAAAGTCTGTGGGATTCAACTAAAGTGGTTATTAGATGCTTACTTGCATAAAATAGAGAAAGAGAAGATCAATAAATTGGGTTTACAACTAAAAAAGCTAGAAAAAGAATAAATTAAAGATCCTCAATTAAATACCAAATTTTAAATTCTGAAAATAAAAGGGGAGATTAATAAAATTGAAAATAAGAAAACTATTGAATTAATAAAACTAAGAGTTGGTTTTATGAAAAAAAACAACAACAAATAGATAAGCCTTTAGTTAATTTGATTAGAAAAAGGAAAGAAGAAAATCAAATTATTAGTCTCAAAAAATAGAAGGGAGAACTTTCCACCAATGAAAAGGAAATTAGAGCAATAATTAGAGTCATCAAAACCATTTCGTACTGGTACTCAATCAATAAGTACTCAATCAATGAAATAGGTTAGGTTCACAAAAAAAAAACAATATAATCAATAATTATAATAATCTAATATTTAACAAACCCAAAGACTCCCACTTTTGGGATAAGAATTCACTATTTGACAAAAACTATTGGTAAAATTGGAAACTAGTATGGCAGAAACTGGCATTGATCCACACCTAATATCACATATCAAGATAAGGTTGAAATGGTTCATGATTTAGACATTAAGAGTAATATTATAAGCAAATTAGAAGAACATAGGATAGTTTTTCTCTCATATCTGTGGAGAAGATAGGAATTTGTGACCAAAGAAGAACTGGAACTCATAATTGAACACCCAATAGATAATTTTGATTATATTAAACTAAAAAGTTTTTGTACAAATAAAACTAATGCTGACAAGATAAGAAGGGAAGCAATAGATTGGTAAAACATTTTTACATTTAAGGGTTGTGATAAAGGCTTCAGTTCTATATTTTATAGAGAATTGACTCAAATTTATAAGAATTCAAAGCCAACTGATGGTTAAAGGATATGAATAGAAAATTCTCAGATGAAGAAATTAAAACCATTTCTAGTCATATGAAAAGGTGCTCTAAATTATCAGAAAATTGCAAATTAAGACAGCTCTGAGAAATCACTACTCACCTCTCAGATTGGCTAAGATGACAGGAAAAGATAATGATGAATGTTGGAGGGAATGTGGGAAAACTGGGACACTAATACATTGTTGGTGGAATTGCAAATGGATTCAGCCATTCCGGAGAGCAATTTAGAACTATGCTCAAAATATTATCAAACTGTGCATTCCCTTGGATCCAACAGTGTTTCTACTGGGCTTATATTCCAAAGAGATCTTAAAAGAGGGGAAGGGACCCAGATGTGCAAAAATGTTTGTGGCAGCTTTTGTAGTGTCAAGAAACTGGAAACTGAGTGGATGCCCATCAATTGGAGAATGGCTGAATAAGTTATAGCATATGAATGCTATGGAATATTATTGTTCTATAAGAAACAATCAGCAGGATGATTTTAGAGAGGCCTGGAGAGACTTACATGAACTGATGTTAAGTGAAGTGAGTAGAATCAGAAGATCACTGTATATGGCAACAATAATATCATATGGTAATCAATTCTGATGGATGTGGCTCTTTCCAACAATGAGATGATTAATGCCAGTTTCAATGATCTTGTGATGAAATGAGCCATCTCCACCCAGAATGAGGACTGTGGGAACTGAGTGTGGATCACAACATAACATTCTCACTCTTTTATTGTTGTTTGCTTGCATTTTGTTGTTTTTTTAAATTCATTTTCTTTCCTTTTTGATCTAATTTTTCTTGTGTGGAAAAAAAACATATTTACATATATTAAATTTACATATTATACATATACATACATATATACAATTATACATATTTTATGCATATATATGTATATGTATATTATATATTGGACTGCTTGCCATCTAGAGGAGGGAATGGGAGGGAGGAGGTAAAAATTTGGAACACAAGGATATGAAGGGTGAATTTTGAAAAATTATCCGTGCATATGTTTTGAAAATAAAAAGGTTTAATAAAAAAAAAACTCTCTTAAGAACTAATTGTATGACATGGGAGACACTAGCACAGTACTGCCCAGCATGGTATGCTGTCATCTGAGAAGGTGCTGTGTTCTATGAGCAAAGCATAATTGAATTAGCTAAAAAGAAATGCAAGATGTCCAAAGTTAGCAAATTTACCTCAGATGTTCATAGTTACTATTTGTCTTCGACCTGTGGTAAAACATTCTGAGTTTATATTGGTCTGATCAGTCACAATTAGACTCACTAACTTGACTCTAACAGAGTAATGTCATTTTGGTCCTCTTTGAGAATGAAGATCAACAATAACCAACCAACCAACCATTTTAAATGGACTCTATGGTAATTATTTGAAACACAATTACCTCTGGGAAGAATAACTTTTTTGCGTTTAGTCTTTTGTGTTAAAGTGGGAAGAAAGGATCTGAGAGTAGGTTTTTTTAAAAAAATATTTTTGAATAATAAGTAAAAATAATTGTAACTAAGTTTCATTTTAAAAAATTGAGTTAGAAGTTTTCTCACTCCCTTAATCCCTTTCTTCCTCATTGAGAAGACAAAAAATATGTTATAAATGATACATGAGCAGTAATGGAAAGCATATTTCTATATTAGTCATGTTGTGAAAGAAAACATGGACTTCCTCCAAAAAAAAAGAAAGTTTGAAAAATATTCTTCAATGTGCATTTGGACCTCATCAATTCTTTCTCTGGAGGCAGATAGCACTTTTCATCATAAATACTTTGAAATAATTTTGGATTATTTTATTGCTGAAAATAATTGTTATTCACAGTTGATCATCATACAATATAGTCATTATTTTGTACACTGTTCTCCTGATTCTGCTCATGTAACTATAGAAAAGTCCATGTAAGCCCTTCCAAGTTTTTCTGAGGGCATTCTGTTCATCATTTCTAATATCACAGTAGTATTCCACTACAATCATATGCTCCAACTTGTTCAACCATTCTTCAATTGATGGACATCCATCAATTTCCAATTCTTTGCATCATCAAAAGAGCTGCTACAAATATTTTTCTACATATAGATGTTTTGCCTTTTTTAAATGGATCTAGATTAGAGACCTAGTAGTGATATGCACATTTGTATAGACCTTTGATCATAGTTCCAAATTTCTCTCCAGAATGTTACATCAGTTCATAACACTACAATAGTGCTTTAGTATTCCAATTTTCCCACATCCTCCCAGTATCTGTAATTTTTCTTTTTTCCCATGTCAGCCAATCTGATAATTGATACCTCAGAATTATTTCTATTTTATTTTTTCTAATCAATAGTGATTTTAAGCATTTTAAAAATTTGACTATCGATAGCATTTGAAACCTGCCTGTTTATATCTTTTGACCATTTTTCAACTGGTAAATGACATATTCTTGCCTCAATTTTTTTTAAATTTTGAGAAATAAGACCTTCATAAAAGAAACTTGATACATTTTTCAGTTATGATTAATGAATATTTCCTTTTATCCCATTTTCCCCTTATTTATCCTTTCTCTGTTTCATCTTTCTTTCTGTCTTTGTCTTTATGTCTGTCTCTATCTCTCTTTGTTTCTGTCTGTTTCTCTCCTTTCACCCCATCCTTCATGAGAAGTATTTTGCTTCTGACTACTACCTCCCCCAATTCTCCTTCCCTTCCATCAGATTCTCATTTTCTTATCCATTTCCCCTCCTACTTTTCTATTGGTTAATATAATTTTTTTTTTTTTTGCCAATCTAGTGTGCATGTTAGTTCCTCTTTGAGACAACTCCGATGAGAGTACAGTTCAAGCATTTTCTGCCACCCTCCCATTTTCCCCTTCAATATCGTAGCTTTTTGCACCTCCTTTATGTGAGGTGATTTACTCTATTCTACCTCTCTCTTTCTCCTTCTCTCAATGCATTCCTCTTTCTCACTCCTTATTTTTATTTTTAAGATATTTTCTAACTGTTTTCAACTTCTGTCTATGCATGCTTCTTTTAAATGCCCTAATAATGATAAAACCAGGAGTCATACATATCATCTTCATATGTAGAAATGTAAACAGTTTGACCTTATTGACTCCTTTATGATTTCTCTCTTATTTTTATCTTTTCATGCTTCTCTTGCGTCTTTTATTAGAAAGTCAAATTTTCTGTTTAACTCAGGAATGGTCCTCTATTTAAGTGGATACATATTTTACTCCTTATCCTTAAGGATGATATTTAGTTTTGCTCTAGAATATCTATGGCAATCCAAACAAACTTTTAATGTAAAAAATATTAAAATTGTTTTATCCTGATTGTTGCTTCCTTATATTTGAATTATTTTTTTCCTTGGTGGTTGCAATAATTTTTTCCTAACCTGGTAGCTCCAAAGTTTGATTCTAATGTTCTTTGGAGTTTTGCTTGGGGATCCTTTTGGGAGATAATCAGTAAATTCTTTCAATTTCTTTTTTAACTCTCTGGTTTTAGTATAACAGAGAAGTTTTCCTTAGTAATTTCCTGAAATATGATGTCTACACTCTTTTTAAAAGATCAGTGCTTTCAAATTGTCTAATAATTTTAAAATTATCTTTCTGGGATCTATTTTTTGAGTCAATTGTTTTTCCAATGAGGTATTTCACACTTTCTTTTCTTTAAAAAAATTCTTTTTACTTTGTTATATTGTTTCTTGATGTCTCATGGAGTCATTAGCTTTTACTTGCCCAATTCTAATTTTTTTCTTTTTTTTTTTACTGTAATAATTTTTTTATTTTTACTACATATTGCTTTATGAATCATGTTGGAGGAGAAAAATCAGAGCAAAAGGGAAAAATCATGGGAGAGATTAAAAAAAAACAAAAAAAAGAAATGAATATATCATGTGTTGGTTTATATTCATTCTTCTTTGTTCTTTTTCTGGATTCAGGTGGTGCTTTTATTCAAAGTCTATTGGGATTGATTTACTAAGAAGAACCAACTCTTTCTTAGTTGATCATCACACATTCTTGATGTTATTATGTACAATATATTCCTGGTTCTGCTTGTTTCACTCAGCATTAATTCATGTAAATCTCTCCAGGCCTTTATATAATCAGCTTTTTCATCATTTTTTTTAAAACAATAATATTATATTATCTTCATATACCACAACTTGTTCAGCCCCTCCCCAATTGATGGACATTCACTCTTTTTCCAATTCTTTGATACCATAAAAAAAGCTGCTACAAAAATTTTGCCCATATGGGTTTTTTTCCTTTCTTTATCATTTCCTTGGGACCACTTCTAATTGTTAAAGAATTATTTTCTTCAGGGAGCTTTTTTCTCTTGTTTATTTAGCCAATTCTTTTAAAGTAGTTCTCTTCAAAGTATTTTTGTAATTATTACAATTTGGCATATTTTATTTTGATCTATTTGTTTTTTAATATTTTTATGAAGTTTTTTTTGTTTTTAAAACATATGCAAGAGTAATTTTTCAACATTGACCCTTGAAAAACCTTGTGTTCTGTGATGTGTATTTTAAAATCAGCTGGAGTCAGGAATTCAGGTTAAGGGAAAATCTTCGATCTTTATTCTTTGTGGAGATGAAGGGGGATGGCGATAGGAATGTGAGCAGCCACAACACAAACTCGGCCAGCAGTCTCTCTGCCTCTCTCTCTCCACCCATCAAAATCATCCCTACTCATTTCCTTTATAATACATCAGAACATGCACAAAGAGTGGGCGGGGGCCATTCTTTCTCCAAGCATATATTAATAGAATATGGTCCAATTACTATTTAGCCTCACGTGCTTGGGACCTCAGGGCATCAACTCGAGCTTCAGCCCATTACGTCATTCCAATTTTCCTCCCCCTTCCTTTCACCCCTTTTCCCAGATGGCATGTAATTCAAATGTTAAACATGGTAAAAATATGTTAAATCCAATATAAGCATTCATATTTATACAATTACCTTGCTGCACAAGATAGCTCAAATAAAAAGTAAAACAAAAACCAAAACCAAAACCAAAACCAAGAAAGAAAACAAAATTGTTTTGACCTATTTGTGCTTTTTTTTTTTTTTTTTTTTTTTTTTTTACTAAACTGTTGCCTTTGGGGCCTGAAAACAATTTCCATTTTTCTTTAAGACTTTATAAGTGTGTTAAATTTGTTGTCTTTATCTGAGTTTGAGTTCTGATCATCCTGGTCACCATAATAACTTTCTAGGTCAGGTTCTTTTGTTGTTGCGTTATTTACTCAGCCAATTTCTTGACTTTTAACTTTATAAAGTTATATTGTTTCTGGGGTACAGGAGGACATTGTCCAAACTTCAGGTTTTTGGGGTTGCTTTTCAGAGCTAATTTGGGGGATCTATGAGTTTTCAGCTCTTCCAAGGTGATATGGCATAAAGAGATATGTGTTTATTACTCTCCTGCACTGTGCTTTGGTCTGGGAGCAACCACACCATTCTTCTCCACCTTGAAACTGTGACCAAAGTCTTAACTCCCCTGTGGCCACACATTTTGGTATGCTGATTCCTTGCCCAGAACTATAATTCAGAATCACAAATAGGTAACACAACAATGCCTGCAAAAGGACTTCTGTAATCCCCTCTACTTAGTTATCTGATCCCTTCTCATCTAGGGGCTTACTTTGAAAGCCACTATTGTTAATACATTCACACTTTTCCCAGGACTGCTACTGGCTAACTTTAGATTGCAGTCTACTTTCACCCCAGTGGGACAGACCTTTCCTGCCAATCTTCTAAGTTGTCTTGAACTGAGAAATTGTTTTTGCCTTGTCCTTTTATTAGTTTTGCCACTCCAGAATTCATTTTGAGGTATTATTTTAAAGTTGTTAGGAGAGAAATTTGGGAAAGATTAAGCAAGTTGCTGCTTTTTACTTTGCTTCCTTAGATCTTCTCAGAATAAGATTTTATGAAAGGAGGGAGAATAAAGGGACATGGAGTGTTTGAAGGGATAGGTAAAATAGGAAAAAAAAAATTACTCAGAACAAGGTCATTCACTGGGTTTTCTTCCTTTTTTTTTTTTTTTTGCTTGGGACTGGCCCTAGGCATAAATGAACTGTTAGCGTAATAGAGTATTACTTCCTAAAGAATATCTGGAGGGGGAAATAACTGTTCCCCCCAAAAAATGCCCCCACACCTTCACATACAAGGGAAAACAAAAAACAAAGCTTGTCAATTGGTGAAGAACAATTTTTTGAAAATCTTCCCATTACCCTTGTATCGAGTTACAGAGACTGTAAACTGTGTTTATACCACTTTGTCTATTTTTGTGTATTATTGATGAAACCATCCCAGGGGCATCATGAGCTTGCTTGGTTAACTCTTTAACATTGGCCAAAGGTGACTGCCTATGCCGATGGGACTGAGGGAAGCCTAGAAGCATCATGGACAATTTTTGAAGTGCACTGGTCCACACCAGTAATTTTGGAGTTCAGAGTAAACAATCAAAGCTGTGGGAGGGAGCAGTATTGGGCTTTGGCCCTTGAGCAGACAAAAGGCCTGATAAATATTACATCAGCTTCAAGAGAGTGTTCCATTAAGGCAACCTCAGTTTACACTGAAACATTTAAAGCTTTTGGCCACCTGGGACAGAGGGAAGACAAAGCCTATGTGATAGTTTAAGTTGCCCCACTAGGGCTCAGTGTTGCACCTAGAGTGTATTTAGATCTGGGCTGAATTACAATCCCGATGGTTATGAATTCATTTTTTGGTCACTGACTTTTCTGAAGCCTCTTCTGATCACTTGAATTATATTATAAAGATAATTCATTAAGTAAAGTACTCTATGGAACTCAGTCTGACCTAGTTGTGTTGGAGCATGAATTAGAAAAAAATTTAAGGTCCTCTAGCCCAACCTCTTCATTTCACAGATGGCAAAAGAATGAAAGACATTGTGAAATATACCAAGGTTACACCAACAGTAGTGGAAGAAGAAATATAACATGCTTGCATGCTGTGGGCATGGTACCAGCCTGCAACTCTCTATGGGTTCTCTTTTGTCAAGTTGGGGATGGCTTGATTCCCTTCACTCTCTGCATCCATTCTGGCATTTTGCTGGTAAGCATACTACTATAACTGCCTCTCATGATCTTGTGGTAAGTTTAGAATAGAGGGATGGAGTAGAAATGCATATCTATACTAATGACCGCAACTTCTATGCCCCACTAGTGTTATCATTTATAAATCAGTCCCAAAAATAGCATTAACTAAGCGTGAAACATTTACTAAACAAAAAAGTAATAAGTAGAGTAACAACATACTACTTGCTAAACTTCAATAGCCCCTATTATCTCTGGGATCAAAAATATATATTTATTTATATTTATTTAAATATATGTTTGATAATTAAACCTCTTTGCAGCATGGTTCCTTCTTTTCATTACAGTTTTATTACACATTACTCCCCTTTATGAACTCTGCACTTCAATGGATTGTTATTCCACATTTACAACAATTCCCTCCCCATCTTGGAGATATTATATTGACTGTCTCCCATGTGTTCATGTTCTTCCTCATCAAGTTTCAATTCTTAGAATCCCTGGATTACTTTAAGTCTCAGATCAAGTGATGCCATCTGCAGAAGGTCTTTTCCACTTTCTGGACCTTCCAAGGACATCTCCTATCTATGTTGTGCATATCTACTTATGTATGCATTTTCTCCTCCACTCTGTACAAGTTCCTTGAAGACAGTTACTTAAAAATTACTTTTTTCTCCTTCCTTTGTATCCTCTTTACTTACTACTGTATTTGGATCATTTATTGATAGAAACAGTAGTTTTTTTCTCTTTTAGGGAAGTCTTCTACAATGATACTATTACATAAAAGACTTTCTTAGAATTATAGAATTAGAGTTGGAAGGGACCTAGTTTACCTCTGGTCTCTTTATGGTTGACGCAGTAAGGGAGGAATAGCATTCCCAATGAAAATAAATCCTCTTCCCCATCCAGAATGGGTTCTGGGCAGCTCTGGGTAAGAGGAGAGATTAAAGGAAAGAAGGTAAAAACCCATAAGTGTTGTTCAGGTGATGGGAAAACTTGCCACTATCTTTCTGAGGTGACCTACCCACATTTCCTTTATCTCATCTGTGGGTCATCCAAGTTGTTTGACTGTTCACATGGCTTGGATGAATCAATATCAACTAATTCTATTCCTTTTAATAAAGTGGAGGACCACCAGCTTTTACCATCTGTCCTGCAGATGAATTTTCTTAATATGTTGATTCCCCCATGAGATTTTTGAACTCTTGAAGAGCAGAAACTATTTCACTTTTTCTTTTTGTATTTTTAGCTCTTAGTAGTGGATATAGGGAGCCCTTGCATGCTTATTTATTCATTCATGTACAATGGAAATAGCATTGGATTTAGAGTCAAAAGACCTGTATTTAATCCTTGCACGGTCATAATCCAAATTCTTAATCCTTGCATGACCTTTTATGAAGATGTGCAAGTTATTTAATCTCTTTCAGCTCCTTGAGGATGTGGACTATCTTGCTTTTTTGTGTGTGTATCTCTGGCACATATAACTCCTGGCACATAAGAAACACTTAACAAATATATGACCTGTGTCTATGGCCCTCAGTTTACTCATCTGTAAGAAGAACAATTTGGACTAGATAACCTTTAATTATTTTTAGTTCCATATCTATGATCCTCAGATCCTCTGATTTCAAATACAAGATTCTTTCTGCTATACTCCACTGCCTATGTCTGGTCTATGGGATAGGCTAACTATTTTCTCCATATAAGGTTTTAAAGAGATAGCTTGGGTTTATTTTCTAAAATACAAGTAGAATTCCAGAAGATTCCAGTCTTGAATGGTTTATGCACCAGTTAAATATTTTGGGTAATCCCATTAAACATGTTGTATGAAAAACCACGAGCTTGGCTTCAAAGCATGACCATTACGAGTCTGGTTTGCAAGCTAACCTTTTGCTATAAACCTAGAAGTTTGAAATATCAGCCCCAGGCCCACTTCTTCAATGTGATTATGCTGCCTTAATATGGTCATGATCCGCCTATAATAAATTACTTTAGTAATGAAAATCTTTAAGGAATGAATGAAAGGGCAAATGATCAAGTCTTTTACCTTGACTAGAAAAATGGAAGATACCAAAGGAGCTGTCCCCACAGGGAGAACAAAAGGAGAGAATATTTAAGTCACATATTTGTGTTCTGAAACTTTCATCTCCCCAAAGAGTTTTTGGGACAGGGCTCGTTATTCTTGTTTCTGATCTCTCTACCAGTCTGGCTCTAGCCTTGCCCTCCTGAATTACACAGGCAGTCAGCTCATTCATTCCCTGCTTCCAATCCTCCCTCTCAAATGCTACCGCAGTCACACATCAGTGCTCCAAAGTATAACAACAAATACATCACTGGTTCTAAATAGGGAAGATAATGCCCATATCATTCACTTCAGCATCATAGTTGAAAAACACCTTTGATTTGGGAGTGATCATTTAGGGAATATCTGTGGAACATAGCCATTTTCTTTCTATTCCTGACCAATTTTATTGGAACCAGTGGAAAAAGGTCCTTATGAGGACAGAGTAAAATTAATATAAATGCCCATTTAATAGACTTTGGATAATGAATTAATTAATAATTCCACCAGATAGCTAAAGGAAACATGTAGAGCTTATAAGAATGAGGAGACAAAAGGGAAAATAGCAGATGTATTCAGGAAAAAAACCCAACTATTGTTTAGATAAAAAATATAATGTCTAGTAGCAGAGATGAAACCCAGGATACTGACCAAGGTCAAAACAAACATCAGTTCATTCCCTTATTAGAGAATAGTCTCCATATAAGCCAATGTTAGTTTTGGTCCAGAGGAATTTTAACAGGATTTGTAATTTTGGATTTCTGGGTTTTGAGATGAGAATGGGAAATAGCATCTTACCATCATTGGGATGGCAGAGAAGGATCCTGTTTGATTCAAATAAATTTTTTAAATAGCTTTTTATTTAGAAGTTATATGCATGGATAATTTTATAGCATTGACAATTACCAAACCTTTTGTTCCAATTTTTCCCCTTCTTCTTCCCACCCCCTCCTCCAGATGGCATGTTGACCAATACATGTTACATATGTTAAAGTATAAATTAATACAAAATAAGTATACATGTCTAAACAGTTATTTTGCTGTACAAAAAGTGGTTCAAATAATTTTAAATAAGGCACTGTGGTAATTTATCTTCAGACCAACTAGATGACATAGTGGATACAATGATGAGCCTCAACTTAATTTCAAATTTCATGTCAGATACTAAGTGATGCTGTGAAGATCACTTAATTGTTTTTGGCCTCAATTTCCTCAAGTATAAAAGAGAGATAATAATAGAGTTTTACGGAAAAAATGAGATAATATTTGTAAAGTATCTGTCACATAGTAGGCACATAATAAATACTTCTTTTCTTCCCCTAGAATAGTTAATAATGAATCATAAATAATGATCATAATGCCATAATCATGGCATTAGAGAATGCCAGTTGAAAGGAACATCAAAGGTCATCTGTTCCAATCCCCCCTCATTTTGATAGAGTGTTATATCAACTTCACTTAAAATTAGGGGGGCCTGAGGGCCACTCAGACAAAGAGTAATTGTATGACCTTGGTCAAATTACTTATGATATCTAAAATTTAGATATCTTTAAGGTAGAATGATATTGCTATTACCTACTTTCCTATTGTGGGGGAAAAAAACACTTCATATAACTGAAGTGCTGCATAAAGGTGAATTCCTCTTTCTCTAATGCCTATAAACATCCCCAGAACTCCTTAGTTCTTGGGGAGAGGGGAATTCTCACTTGATTCTAACATCAACTCAAGCTAATCATTCTCTATCTCTCTTCCTTTCACAATCATACTTATAAGAACATTCAATATCTCTACTTTTTGTCTTCTCTTGTGCAAGAAGAAAACTTTCTTAGCTGAAATCTGGCATCCAATCTCATCACTCAACTAAAGTTGCTCCCTCCAGTGATCTCTTAATTGATAAATCTGACAGCCTTCTCTCAGTCCCATCCTTCATGGCCTTTCTGTCGTATTTTATGCTGCTGACATCTCTTCCCCTCCTTTTTCCCTAAATAATCTTTCCTCTCTGGAATTTCACCACCCTGCTTTTTCTGGTTCTTTTCCTACCTGGCTAACCACTCTTTTTAAGTTTGTTTTCTGACTCATCATCCATGTCACTATAAGTGTACTTCAAAGTTCCAACTTGGATCCTGCTCCCTCCCTTAGTCTTTTCTTGTTTGTTTTAGTTTTTGTTGTTGTCGTTGTTGTTCTCATCTCTTTTTTTAAAAATAACTTCAATGTGTTGATTATCATACACACATACATAATACATACATACATATACACATATAAAAATATACATGTATATATGCTTATAGAGAAATCTAAATCGATATCTCCAGGCCAAGTATTTTTCCTGAACTTTAGTGACACATCATCTGCTGCCTTTTAGACATTTTCTAGTAGTCATCTTATAAGCAAACTAAGCATGTCCAAATATAAGCTTGTCATCTTTCCCCTTTTTGTTTTTGTTCATCCTTCATTCTCAAAAAGAACCAATAACATTTACATGGCTGATGTCTTCACTTGCTCCATGAATTGGATTTAAGGGAGGGAGGGCTGTGCAAAGTCATCAGTCTCATTTTTTCTCCCAGTCATCAGAGTCCAGTGGTAAGACAAAAGTCTAGACAGTGTCCAGGATGTAGTGGGTGACCTTGGACTTTTTAAACTGAGGTCTTTCCCAGATGTCAATTTGTCTGAGGCAATGCATGTTAAGAATTGAGATGAGAGATGGCCTAATTTGCCATCATAAAAGATTCAGTCTGGGAAGGGGAGTTTCTCAGAGTTTCTCTTTCAAATCTCTCTATTCCAATAGTCTCCCAATGTTCTTGCTTCAGGTCTCTCCTTTTCTTATCCATCTTTTACGCAACTGCCAAGCTGACATATTTCTGAAGCACTGGTGTGGTCATTCCATTTCCTTTCTAAAACAAACAAACAAGATACTCTAGTGCCTACTTAGTGCTTCAACAATAAGACACATATCCTCCATTTAACATTGAAAGCCCTGGTACACTTTTCCAGGCTTATTGTATTTAATCCCCTTCATGTACTCTATGTTCCAGACAAACTAGACTATTTGCTGATCTCCATATAAACCATTCCATCTCCAGCCTGTGATTTTTCTTTGCCTTTTCCTAATGCCTAGAATCATCCTGTATTTATTAAATATCTACATGTGCTAGATAATGGGAACATGAACACAAAAAATGAAATGATTTTTATTTGAAAAGAATTTATATTTTAATGGGAAACAATAATATATTTATATTACAAAATTGAGAATATAAATATAAAGTAATTACATACAAGATAGCTTGGGAGGGAGGACACTGGTAATTGAGGGGATGATATAGAATGATTTTATGTAGAAGATTGTGTTTGAGATGCAACTTGAAAAATAGGAGGTATTTGATATGAGTGAGTGGAGTAAGAGGAGTGAGGAAGGAGTGAATTCCAGGTATGAAGAACAAGTTCTCTTGATACAATGGTCTTTGATGTAGTTACTATTATTGTTTCCATTTTACAGTTGAGGAAATTAAGGGAAACACAGGTTAAATGATTTACTCAAGGTCACAAAGCTAGTAAATATCCTAGCCAGATGTGAACTCGGGTCTTCTTGACTTTAAGGTCCAGAGATTTATCTAGCATATCACCCTAATGTCTCGAGGGCTGAATAGTGTTTTCAAGGTTACTCAGCAAGTTAAGTAATGAGTAGACTCCCAGGTCCATAATGCCTTTATGGACTGGCCCTGGGTCTATAGAATCTGACATATCTGTTATCAGGAGGCAAAGGGTTAATGACCATCTTCTCCAGTAAAGGCTAGATTTGATTGGACTTTCATAGGAACTCTGGTGTTGTACTAAAAGTGATGGAGTAGAATCTGGGCTAAATTGGGGAGTGGGCTGGAGTAGGAACTACCCACAATTTAGGTGAAACTAAGAGAGATTCTGAAACAGGCACTATCAATAGAGATTACAGGTAAAGAGGAAAATAGAATGGAAGAGCAAGGAATTACAATTTATGACAAGAGGGCTCCCCACATCTATAGGAGGACCTAGAGTTCAACCATAATATGTACAAGGTCTTTCTATTTATCTGTCTATCTACCCATCTATACTTTCTACCTCCTTTCCTTTTTTCCTTACCCTATCCCAATCACTTATGAGCTGTTGTCCCTGGACAAGTCACTTAACCCTTTTTGTCTCAGTTTCTTCATCTATAAAATGGGGTGATAATAGCATATACCTAGCAAGATATCTAGGATCATGAGGGTTGAATGAGATAACAAGTGTAAAAATTCTTTGCAATCCTTAAGGGACTATATAAATGTTTGCTATTATAATTGAAACCCATGCTTACCTTCATAGTTTCAAGGATGATCAAATGGGTAGCTTTTCAAGGATGATCAAATGGGTAGCTTTGCAACTTTCCCTCTTTGTCTCCAAATAGCACTTTGTTTGGTACTTCTCTAATGCATGAACCTATTGTGAATTATACTTTTTTTCCTCCAGGTGTTTTATCTGAGCATTTTGTTTGAAACTTAGATGTTGTTATTGTTCAGTAATTCAGTTTTATCTGATTCTTTGTGACCTTATGAACCATACACAGTAGGTCAATACTGTCCATGAGGTTTTCTTGGAAAAAGATACTGGAATGGTTTGCTGTTTTCTTTTCTAGCTCATATGAGGAAACTGAGGTAAACAGGGATAAGTGACTTGGCCAGGGTCACACAATTTATAAGTGTCTGAGAGTGGATTTGCAATCAGGTATTTCAGATTATAGACTGAGTACTCTATCCACTATGACCCACTAGTTTAGAGTAGAAGTTTAATAAATTTTTGTAAAATTAAACTAATATATGTTTATTGAGTTGAATTAAAAGAAATGTTACTGTAGACTGAGATCCTGGCAGGGCCTGCATGTTATATGTCTCAGAGGAAGTACACGACATTAGCTCAGGTCTGTCTAATGTTCCTGATAAAGCAGTCCCACTACAAATGGGAGAACTAGTAAAAGTCAAGCTCGGATACCCCTGATACCCTTTTCCTTAAATCAATTTAAGACAAGAGATCTAAGAACTTATTGGAAGAAATCCCAGGCTACTGTCAGGGGGAAGGATTTTGTCCTAGGAATGGTTTTAAGATTGAAGGTTAGAAAACCTCTACAGATTCAGTGTGAAGGTTAATGAAAACACAGAGGGATATTTTTTTTCCATTCATTGTCCAACATTAAAGTTCACAAGCAGTATGAAGCAAATAGTCTCAATTGCATGTTATTTAATGAATATATTTAAAGGATTTCTTTGGAGATTTTTTTTTCTACTTTTGTAGCAGCTTAAGCAGACTATCTCTAGAATTTCATGTAAAAGCCCATGTCATTTTCTTCCATATGACACAATGCTTTTAAAATACACATATACACACCAACACATGCATACACACACACACACACACCATGGGAGTCATATATAATAGTGTGATAAAGAATGACCTTAACTTTGTGAAATTAGAATGATCAGTTTTGACTATGGCAAAGATTTGACAAAATTCTCCTCTCTCCCCTCTTTGTGGAGGTAGAGGATTATCTCAAATGAGATATTATTTGTAAAGTTTTTAGCACTGTGCTGACTCATAAATCTTGTTTCTTTCTTTTTTCCTTCCACACATGAGAATAGAATATTGAGTAAAATATAAAATAAATCGGTTTTGTTGAATTACAAAGTGGGACTTATATGGATGCAGAGAGGTTTAAAGGGAAGTGAACCTGAGTCCAAATCCCACCTTTAACCTTGGGCAACTATGTGAACTCGGGCAAATCAGCCTTCCTGGGCCATAGCTTTCTCACTTAGTAGAATGAGGGTGGAATCGGACTACATAGCCTCTTAATTTGCTTCTAGCTTTTTGATGCTATGGGTTCAAGTAAAGTGAATTACTGAGTTCATAAGTAAAATATTCAAATATATGTGCAACTTAATGAAAATCAGGTCCCATTTATTATGCTGCTTTAGCAGGAAAGGAAAGGCAAAAATGAGGAATTTTCTAAATAGTCTCTCTTCCATAGCTAATTTTCATTGATTTAAAACATGGTTGTGGTCTTACAATACAACATACTTTTATATAGAAATGCATTACACAGCCCCTTCTGTCAAATCTGGACAAAATACCACATTAATAGTGATCAAGTCAGTGCCCCACAACCCTTTGAAAATAACAATATTTTCTCGGAATTTTGGAAAGAATGACCAGAGCTCAAAGACAGATAAAGGTAAATGGATATACAAAAAAATACACAGATAGATAAAACATTTACTTTGTGCTTCCTATGTACCAGAAACTATGCTATTTGCACAATGGCAATAACAGAAATAACAAAATAATAATTGATAATTGAGTTTTTCAAGTAGTCTGTTCCATTCAGACATCTTGGATAGCTCCAGGGATACCTTAGTTTAGTACTTTGTCATCTTCTTGTCAATTTCCTTGCATATCCTCTGCACTGCCCTTCCTCATTCCTACCCCCTTATCTACTTTCTAGTATTAGAATGATGATCAAATCAATATTTCCATCACTAATAGAAAGCATGTCAATCTATCATCCTATAACTTTATCATATGACTCCTTGACTAAAAAACTGTACTTTGAATACTATTTTCTTCTTTTTAATTTTGTTTTTTTCTATTAGAATATAAACTTCCTTGGAGCAAGGACTGTCTTCATTTTAAATATTAAATATTTTTAAAATTTTATTTTAAATATTAAATATGCTGTCCTCAGCATTGTGTTTGTATACAATGGACATTTAAGAGATAATTCTTTTCATCCATTTATTCATCCATCCATTAATCTATTCACTTGTCTGTTTCTTCTTATCCACAACTTATTTAAGAAATTGGAGAAAAAGCATCAATTTTTTAATTCTAAGCAATAGGGAAAGTATCCCAGGATGCTTCCATTTGCTGAACTTTATTCTAATCAATTCCATTTTGAGAAGTGATACAGATAGTATTTCTTTGTTTTGTCCTGATCACCAAAATCAAAACTGTCCTCTCCTCTGCCGCCTGCCTAAAATTATTATTCATTGGTACTTGTTTTCACTATTGAGAGACTATTTCAAGGAGGGAATTTACATGGATTATTTAATTAAAGATATGAGATTAGAGGTCAGTTGAGAGGATAGGGCAGAAAGAGGTAGATTTGAGAATCATCAACATAGAGATGATAATCAAATCTATGGATTCTGATAAGATCAATAAGTACAGTAATATAGCAGAAGAAGAAAAGCTCAGAAGAGAGTCTTGTGGGATTCCTATGTTTAGAAGGCATGAACTACAGGAAGATTCATTAAAAGAGACAGAGAAGGAGCAGACTGATTAGATAAAAGAACAATGGTAGCAAAGACCATAGAGAAGTGAAGAAAAATTAGGATTGAGAAAATACCAATGGATTTGGCAGCAAATATCATATAACTTTGAAGAGAACCTATCCTTCCATTATACCTTGCATAATCACTATTGTATTGTTAATATACTGATCTTAATCAGTCCCCCCTGAAAGTACTTGCAATGCATTTAAATTTTCCATGTATATATATATATATATTTTTTCTTTACATATAATAACATGCATGCTCCTTTTTTATTTTGTCCTTGGATTCTGAGAACCCAACATGACTTCTGACACTAAGTATGTGTTAAACAAAGATTTTGTTGAATTGATCCAACTTCAATCTATGAAATGTTATATGATCTTAATATAAGAAAATAAACATTGAGAGAGAACCCTTTTGAGGAAAGAGATCTTGCTCCTGTTTGTGGTACAAGAGAATAACTGAAAATATGGTTCAAATAAGAGTCAGGAGAAACCTTCTCACTGATACCAAGAATTTTTTTTTAATAGAATATAGTTATACTTTCTGGTGTTGACCTCAGACAATTGGGAATGACTTTGTAAGTGTTCCTTAGTTCCCCTTACTAATCCACAATCCATCTACCAATTACAAGTTCATCTAAACCCTTCATAAACCTGTATTTTCTTGCCTTTCATATCTCCTGAAATAGAAAGAAGATATGATATGGTGAAAAAAGAATTAGGCTTGAGGTAAGAAGCCCTGAATTAAAATCATTCCTCCTTCTAGTTGTATAACCATGGGTTAAGCCTCAGTTTCTTCATCTGGAAAATGAGGGGGAAAATAATTCCAATAGTACCTACCCAAAGGACTGTGAGATTGGTATTTAAAGATATGAGATAAATATTTAATACTCAGATAATGAGATAAATATTTAAAATGTTTCACAAACTTTAAACATAAATATTCATTTTAAAAGGATTCAACTTTTTTCTTATGCAAGTCTTGAATCACCTGAGCTGAACTATTGCCTTCTACATTTACTAGTTGTACCATCATAAGCAAATTATTTAAACCTGTTGACCATCAAATTCCTCATTTGCAAAATAAGGATATTAATATCTGATTCAACAGTTGGTGGAGGAGGATTATGAGAAGATTGAATAGGTCAGAAAATTCTAAGCTCTCCACATTTTCCCTGCAAACAAAACAAAATACACCTCATGGTGAAAATAGACCTGTTAAAATAAAATAAAATTTGGGACAGAACAGAGCTCCTCCTTGGACAACCTGAGAAGATCTGAAGAAAGAGGCCATGATGAGGCTTAACTGGGAGTGAAGTGTAAATATCTCCAGGATAGCTCCACAGAAACAACAAACTCTGGTGAGCTCTGGAACTAGCTGGGCTCAAGAGGAGCTTTAGCCAGAACCACAGGAACTTTCATTTCCCTGATGTTGTGAGGAATTAATCCAGGAAGACTGAGGAAACCTTAGTTGATTAGGAAAGTCAAACCAAGCTGTGCTGCTGAGACATAGCCCTGGGCAAGAAAGAACCAGCAAACTCAACAAGTGCAGAAGCAGTGGGGCAGGCATAATGCTGGCTGTGAGCACTTACAAGGAGTTCTTGGTCTTGAGTTCCAGGCCAGAGGTAAGAATTTAGGTGAAGTCAGATTCATCATTCCCCATACTCCAGAATTAGAGGTGGCACACTAATAAATTCTCATTAAAAAAAAAAAGTACAGGAGAAAGAACCTAACATTAGAAAATCACTATCTCACTATAGGAATATACAAGACTGGAGTTCATCTTCAGAGGAGAACACTGAAGTAAAAAAACAAACAAAACAAAAAAAAAAAAACCCAAAGAGTAATGTTAAATGGCTAATTGTTGGAATCCTTACTAACTACTAACTAATTAGAGTTGATCTAATCTTACAAGAAGATGTTTTGGCCAGAACCTGAAACAAGGTACTAAGTAGAACTAATCAAGACAAGGCTTGTGTTCCCACCTTTACTCATTGGAGTCCACAAGTATGCTAGCTTCACAAAGTAGACGTTCTACTTTCAGGGAGTTCACACCTCCCTTAAAACTCATTGGGCCAGAGAGCACTATGGGAGAAAACCCATAATCCCATTCTCTCAGAAGAGGCAGATAAAAGGCCAGCGATGAGGGATCTATGGCAGAATACATTTTTTCCTCTTGGCTGGCTGATCGCGCTGGACTCGAGAGGAACGACTCTGGTGCAGAGAACACTTTGACGGATTTCAGTGGAGCTACGCCAGAAGCCCTCTCTCCGCGGCAAGTTGGTGGCTGGGCTCCCCAGAAGGAGATAAGAGAGACCTTCCATCTCTGTCTTGGTTGGAGGCAGAAGAAAGCAGAGGCAGAGGCTGAAGGACAGAACCTTTGGATTTGGAGACATCCGAAGGGCTCCAAGCCTCTAAACCGGCTGTGCTTTGAGAAGAACAAACTCCAACATTTGAACTCTAACAGCTAATATCCCCAGAAAGAATTTATAAAAGAACTCAAAAAAGACTTTAAAAACCAAATGAAAGTGACTGAGGAAAAAATAAAATAAAAAAAAAGAACCGTGTAAGGAAAAAGCACAGAAAGATTATGAAAAGAAAATCAACCAGTTAGAAAAGGAGATACAGAATCTTAAAGAAGAAAATGCTTCTTTGAAAAGTAGAATTAGTAAGAAAATTATAGACCAATCTCCCTAAGGAACATATATGAAAAAAAATATCAAATAGAGTATTAGCAAAAAGATTGCAGAAAATCATCCCCAGGATAATACATATGACCAAGTAGGATATTTACCAGGAATGCAGGCTGGTTTAATATTAGGAAAAATATTAACATAATTAACTACATCAATAACCAAATTAACAAAAACTATATGATCATCTCAATAGATGCAGAAAAAGCATTTGATAAAATCCAACATCCATTCCTATTAAAAACACTGGAGAGTATAGGAATAAATGGACTTTTCCTTAAAATAATCAGTAGCATCTATTTAAATCCATCAGTAAGCATCATATGTAATAGGGATAAAATGGAACCATTCCCAATAAAATCAGGAGTGAAATAACCACTATCACCATTACTATTCAATATTGTATTAGAAATGCTAGCTTTGGTAATAAGAGTTGAAAAAAAGATTAAAGGAATTAGAGTAGGTAATGAGGAAATCAAATTATCACTCTTTGCAGATGATATGATCGTATATTTAGAGAACCCCAGAGATTCTACTAAAGAGCTATTAAAAATAATCCACAATGTTAGCAAAGTTGCAAGATACAAAATAAATTCACATAAATCATCAGCATTTTTATACATCACTAACAAAATCTAACAAGCAAGAGATACAAAGAGAAATTCCATTTAAAATAACTGACAATAGTATAAAATAGTCGGGAATCTATCTGCCAAGGAAAAGTCAGGAAATATATGAGGAAAACTACCAAACACTTTCCACACAAATAAAGTCAGATCTAAACAATTGGAAAAATATTAAGTGCCCTTGGATATAGGTCAAGTGAATATAATAAAGATGACAATACTACCTAAACTAACCTATTTATTTTGTGCTATACCAATCAGACTCCCAAGAAACTATTTTACTGACCTAATAAAAATAACAACAAAATTCATCTAGAAGAACAAAAGATCAAGAATTTCAAAGGAACTAATTTTTTAAAAAATCAAATGAAGTTGGCTTAGCTGTACCTGATCTAAAACTATATCACAAAGCAGCAGTTACCAAAACCATTTGGGATTGGCTAAGAAATAGACTAGTTGATCAGTGGAATAGGTTAGATTTACAGGATAAAAGAGTCAATAACTATAGCAATCTAGTGTTTGACAAAGCCAAAGACCCCAGCTTTTGGGATAAGAATTCATTATTTGACAAAAACTGCTGGGAAAATGGGAAATTAGTATGGCAGAAACTAGGCATTGATCCACACTTAACACTGTACACCAAGATAAGATCAAAATGGGTTCATGATCTAGGCATAAAGAATGAGATTATAAATAAATTAGAAGAACATAGAATAATTTACCTCTTAGACCTGTGGAGGAGGAAGGAATTTGTGACCAAAGTAGAACTAGAGGTCATTATTGATCACAAAATAGAAAATTTCAATTATATTAAGTCAAAAAGCTTTTGTACAAACAAAACTAATGCAGACAAGATCAGAAGGGAAGCAATAAACTGGGAAAACATTTTTACAGCTAAAAGTTCTGATAAAAGCCTTATTTCCGAAATATATAGAGAATTTACTCTAATTTATCAGAAATCAAGTCATCCTCCAATTGATAAATGGTCAAAGGATATGAACAGATACTTTTCAGATGAAGAAATTGAAACTATTTCTACTCATATGAAAAAGTGTTCCAAATCATTATTGATTGGAGAAATGCAAATTAAGATAACTCTTAGATACCACTGTACACCTCTCAGATTGGCTAAGATGACAGTAAAAGATAATGATGAATGTTGGAGGGGATATGGGAAAACTGGGACACTGATGCATTGTTGGTGGAGTTATGAATAGATCCAATCATTCTGGAGAGCAATTTGGAGCTATACTCAAAAAGTTGTTTATGCATACTTTTTGATCCAGCAGTGTTACTACTGGTCTTATATCCCAAAGATATTCTAAAGAAGGCAAAGGTACCTGTATGTGCCAAAATGTTTGTGGCAGCCCTTTTTGTTTTGGCTAGAAATTGGAAATTGAATGGATGCCCATCGATTGGAGAATGGCTGAGTAAATTGTGGTATATGAATATTACAGAATATTATTGCTCTGTAAGGAATGACCAGCAGGATGAATACAGAGAGGACTGGCGAGACTTACATGAACTGATACTGAGTGAAATGAGCAGAACCAGGAGATCATTATACATTTCAACAACAATACTACATGATGATCAGTTCTGATGGACGTGGCTCTCTTCAACAATGAGAGGATCTAAATCAGTTCCAATTGATGAGTAATGAACAGAGCCAGCTACACCCAGAAAAAGAACATGGGGAAACATAGCATTTCCACTCTTTCTCTCATTGATTGCTTGCATTTTTTTTTCTCAAGTTATTTTTATCTTCTTTCTAAATCCAATTTTTCTTGTGCAGCAAGATAACTGTATAAATATGTATACATATATTGTATTTATCATATACTTTAACATATTTAACATGTATGGGACTATTTGCCATCTAGGGAGGGGGTGGAGGGAAGGAAGTGAAAAGTTGAAACAGAAGTTTTTGCAAGGGTCAGTGTTGAAAAATTACCCATGCATATGTTTTGTATAAAAAAAGCTATAATAAAAAATGTAAAAATAAATTAAAAAGTTAAAAAGTTAATATACATGTATAACTAGAAAAAATAAAACAATTTAAAAATGAAAAATAAGTATAATTAGTAAAGGGAAACCATTGAAGGTATAAAAGACCAACAAATAAAAAAACAAAATATAAAGAATTGAAAAAAGGAAAAGAATGTGAAACATATAAGAAAAACAAGTTTGAAGAATAGATCAAGAACAAAAAATTTTGATCTATGTAAAAGCTATGACCAAAAAAAGAATCTTGGCACAATAATATAAGGAATAATCAAAGAAAATTCTCCTGAACAAGAGGGGAAACTTGAAGAGAAAAGATCTACTAATCACTACCACAAAGAGATTCTACAGAAAAAAACACAAGATTATTATTACAAAATTTCAAAACCCCTAGATAAAAGAGAAATTTTTACAAAGCACAAACAAACAAATTTTTAAAAATTCAACTATCTTGGAGCTATAATTACAATTGTATAAAATCTATCAGTTACTATAATAAACTTTACTATAATAAAAGATTGCAGATCCTGAAGTATCATATAACATCAAATTAAAGAATTAGGCTTATGCCCAAAAAATTATCAAATTGTGCATACCCTTTGATCCAGCAGTGTTTCTATTGGGCTTATATCCCAAAGAAATACTAAAGAAGGGAAAGGGACCTGTATGTGCCAAAATGTTTGTAGCAGCCCTATTTGTAGTGGCTAGAAACTGGAAAATGAATGGATGCCCATCAATTGGAGAATGGCTGGGTAAATTGTGGTATATGAATGTTATGGAATATTATTGTTCTGTAAGAAATGACCAGCAGGATGAATACAGAGAGGACTGGCGAGACTTACATGAACTGATGCTAAGTGAAATGAGCAGAACCAGGAGATCATTATACACTTCGACAATGATATTGTATGAGGACATATTTTGATGGAAGTGGATTTCTTTGACAAAGAGACCTAACTGAGTTTCAATTGATAAATGACGGACAAAACCAGCTACACCCAAAGAAAAAACACTGGGAAACGAATATGAACTATCTGCATTTTTGTTTTTCTTCCCGGGTTATTTATACCTTCTGAATCCAATTCTCCCTATGCAACAAGAGAACTGTTCGGTTCTGCAAACATATATTGTATCTAGGATATACTGCAACATATCCAACATATAAAGGACTGCTTGCCATCTAGGGGAGGGGGTGGAAGGAGGGAGGGGAAAAAAATGGGAAAAGAAACGAGTGCAAGGGATAATGTTGTCAATATAAAGTAATCGATTATTAAATAAAAATTAAAAAAAAAAGAATTAGGCTTATGGCCAAAAATATATTTAGCAAATTTAAGCATAATATTGAATGAAAGCAAAATGGACATTTATTAAAATTTCAGATTTTAAGGACTTAGTCTCAACCAAACCTGAATTAATTTAACATATAAGAGCCAACATCAAATACTAATTTCAAGGGACTCAATAACAGAAAATTGTTTATATGCAAAAATGTAAACCATATGTCTAAGATTGACAGAAGTAAATGGGTAGTTCAAAACAAAAACTGGGACAAAGCTGAATATAATCTGAGCCTAAAAAGCAAAAACATCTAGGAAGAGATAAAATATGGATGAAATGCAGAAGAAGAACTGGGCACACAAGTTTTAGATAGGGAGATGGTAATTCTAAAAGCCTACTCATATCTGGAATGGGTTAAATAAGGAAATATATAAATACCATGAAGGGTATAATACCTTGCAAAATTTATAAAGAAATACTCAGTGAGGGAATAGAATAAGGTGTAGTGTAAAGAGATGAGTAGATTTATGGCAGTGGAACAAGATGTATAGATTAATGGGAAAAGGATAAAGAGAGAAGGAAAGGGAGTAAGTGGGACATAAAAGGGTGTTTAGATTAAAGGAATTGAATAAGATCTGTAGATTAATGGGATAAAGAGAAAGGGAAAAGGTGGGCAGAGAAGATAAGGAAGGATCCATGGATAAAGAAAGGTTAAGCAATAACAAGGAATAGAGCTAAAATAGAAGAGTTAAAAGGGAAAATAACTAAGAGTTAAACACAAACACAATAACAAAGATCAAGAGTAGAATTTATTAGAAAGGATTCAAAATATGGCACAATAAATTTTAATTTCAAGTAAACATGTAATAGTAGATGGCTGTTTTTGTTTTTGTTTTTTCCTTTTATGTTTTTCTTTTTCTATTTTGTTTTCTTATTTTGTATTTAGTTTTAAATAAATTTTAAGTGATTGGTGGAGCTGTGATCTAGACCAACTATTCTGGAAAACAATTTGAAATTATGGTAGAAAAAGTGATTACAATTTTCATGGTCTTTAAAAAAGTGAATCCCACTGTGTTCACCCAAAGGAAATCAAAGAGAATGGAATTTCCACATATATCAAAATAATCATATCAACATTTTTTGTGATAGCAAAGAATTAGACAAAGCCTGGATATTCTAGGTCTGAGCAATGGCTAAACAAATTCTAATTATTAATGATGATTATAATATTAACACTATCACTATGTTAAGAGTTTTACAATTATTATCTTATTTGATACAAACCATAATGCTAAGAGGTAGGTACTATTATGACACCTCTCCTCCATTTTGCAGATAAGAAAACTGAGGTGAGAAAGATTAAGCAACTTGCTCAGCATCATATAGTTAATAAATGTCTGAGGCTGGATTTGAAGACTTCCTGTTTCACCAATCTGCCTGTATAAATATAATGCTATCCTAACAAGTGATAAATATGAAGAATTTTAAAAATAAGAATGGGGAAATATATATGAAATGAAAGAGATTGAAATAATCCAAACCAGGAAAATATTTTACATAATGGCTATAGCAATGCAATGGATAAGATAAAAAAAAAAGTGCTGTATATAATAATTATAAAGGTTAAAATTGTCCTCAGGAAAGAGTTGAGAAAATTCAGAGATGGGGGACAATGGAGTTAGAATATTGCATATACTTTCAGTAACCTTAGATCTATTGGTTAGTTTTGCTGAAAAGCTCCTGCCCCATCTTTCAGTCTCTATTATTTCTTTTAAGGTCTTTAGTACAGGTAGTGTTGCACTGAGAAGAGAAAAGGAAGAGATATATTTAGAAATTAATTTGAGGTTAAGACAAAAGGTATCAATAAAAATAAAGTGAAATAAAAAAATGCAGTTTTCATAGTTATTGTGAAGTTTAAATGAGATACTGCAAACAAAGCCCTTTGCAGTCTTAAAAACATTTATAAAGGTCAGCTATTTTTATTTAAATGGTTCATTAATTTTCTACCTTTTGTATAAAATAACTTTTCATATTATTTGTGCTAATGCTGCCTCCTTCAATATACCAGTGATTCAGTCTTGATAAACTAAATTATACATTCTAGATTTTGACTAACTAGTCTCTTTTCATTCAATCTATGTCATTTAAAGTATTAGACTTCTAGATTAGCGGTTTTCATCTATCATCTTCCTACATCCAATAATGTGTTTTAAATCTGTCCTATAAGAAACTTCCATATCAGTTTCCTTAGATTTAAAAGGAAGGATATAAAGACCTGGAAAGACTCAGATGAATTGGTGCAGTGTGAAGTAATCACAAGTAGCATAATAATCTATATTGCAACATCAACAATTTTGAGGATTTTTTATAAACTGAAGAAGAGTGAAATGAGTAGAACCAGAATCATTTATACAATAATAGCAACACTGCTAAACCAAATAACTCTGAAAGCTATAAAAACTGTGATGAAAAGAATGATCATTCATGATTCTAAAGGACCCATAACGAGACATTTATAAATTCTAGAGAGATGACTGATTTTGGACACAGAATAAGATGTATAATTTTGTATATAACTACTGAACGATTTTGTTATTTTGTTTGACTATGCATATTTATTTAAAGGAAATTTGCTTTTGTTTTTGTTTTTGTTTTCTCTCAATGGGATTGGAGGTTTGGTAATAGAAAGGAGAGAAAGTGGATTTTTGTTAAGGAGGATGCTATAGATGTGAATAAAATGTTGCATGTTCCTTCAAATTAAGTCAATTAACTGCTTTACTTTATTCCAGGGAGAAATCTGTAAATGTCTTAATGTAAAAAAAATCAACAAAACTGAAAGTGCAAAAAATAAGTGAATAAATAAAAGGAGGGGTGCTGGAATAAATGATCTCCAAGGTCTCTTCCCACTACAACATTTGATGAGCTTTTGATCCTTTGTTCAACTTAGTTGCCCTCTCTGGGCCTTTGCTGGGGTTTTATATCATCCTTGACATGTTACAATGAAAACTGGATGAAGTGTGTTTCTTTGATGGAGTCTGACTCAAGGATTACTTGGTGGATGATAATAATCCTTATTTCTACCCTGGTTACAAACAGTGATGTCTCTCCATGATGAGCCGTGACAGGCTTGGTGTGAGGAGAATTTTCTGTATTCATTACTTATATATAGACACACACACACACACACACACACACACACACACACACCTCATAACTTGTGTGTTCCTGAGTACAGTGACAGATATCATAGAAAACAAGAATGACTGCCACTGTAACTTATAGTCCAGAAAGGAGGGAGTATTAGAGATGAAGTATGACCTCTCTCTCTATTTCTTTTTGTATATCTCTTTTCCTTCTCAGTCTTCCATGTGTAGAATGATAGAATACTACATGAAAAGAGCAGAATGATGGAATACTCAGTGGAAAAAAAGGCCAAAGGAGGCTCCTACCACCAGTATATGGAGGTGGTAGCATCATATTTACTGAAAAGTATGGCACTCTAGTAATCTTATAATGTGGTTTAAAAATCAATAAAGAAATAAACAAATGAATGAATGAATATATGAGTGTGTATGTTAATTGGGAGGGGATAGAATGACAGAAGGAAAAAAGCTCTGAATCTGGTCTGTTATAATGTGGTTCTATTTATTGGAGGCAGATATGTAGTTCAGAGATAATGCACTAGTCTTAGGAGGCAGAAAGACCAGAATTCAAATCCAGTCTATGTTATTGATTAGCTGTGTGACCTTGAACAACTTAATTAACCTTTTTTTGCTTCAAGTTCCTCATCTGTAAAATGGGGATAATAATGGTACCTACCTCCCAGAGTTGTTATGAAGATCAAATGAGATGGTAATTGCAAAAGCTTAGTAAAATATCTGGAACATATTATGTACTATATGAATATTAGTTATTATTATTATTGTTATTATCAACTGTCTACTTCTATTTCTTCATCTGTAAAATTGGTATAATAATAGCATCTACTTTCCAAACGTTGTTATGAGGATAAAATGAAGTAATGAGCTCTACAAAACTCAAAGTGCTACATAAATGCTAGTTATAGCAATAATAACAACTATTATGATTATTAATTCTTTGGCTTTAAGCAAGTCTTTGAAATTTTCCTGGCTACAACTTTGCCATTTCCAAGTGGAGGAGGTTGGACAAGGTTATTCCTCATGGTTCTGAAACACATAGTGTGTGTGTGTGTGTGTGTGTGTGTGTGTGTGTGTGTCCAGATCTGTGATTTTATTGGTAAATGGAATTCCTATTGAGAAAAGTCCCTCTCATTGCAGATTTGTAATTGGTATATTACTTGTAGTCATAGAGAGATGGGCAAAGTATTGAATTTGGAGTCAGGAAAACTCGAGTTCCAATCCTCCCTCAGATACTTATTAGTTATGTGATGATAGGCAAGTTTCTTAATTTCAGATACATCTATTAAATGGGGAAAATAATAGCATTTACTTCGTTGGTTTATTGTGAGAATCACATGTAATATGCAGAGTGCTTTGCAAACCTAAATATTGTTGTTATTATTATCATCAGAGTTGAAATTTGATCCCAGTTCTTCTTAATTCTGTGTAGTTCTGTATCTGCCATACTATACTCCTTTCATAAGAAATCCTATGAATCTATAAGTTGAAGAAAAAGAAGAAAACTTCTAATTAATAATTTTTTATATAACTTTGAGCATTCGCATTTATTAAACACTTTAAGAAAAGAGAAAAGCTAGCTTGTTTCCTTAATAGAAATCCCTCAGCTCTTTTGGTGGTTTAGGACAAATATTCATTTCTTGACTTTCTTGACCTTGAATTTCATTCCCAACTCTACAGCTTAGAGGTAAACTCTGCTGTATGCACAGAGAGAATGATTGTTATGATTGTTCTCAAGGGACTAGCTTAAGGGATTTTTCTCTTTCCTATTGGGATTTTCTAGAGATAGCACCATTCCAGTATCCAAGATTCAAACCATACGATGGTATCCCAAATCAAATCGTGTCAAATAGAGATATTAAACACACAGCCCAATACTCTACTCCCTAATGCCATCTGAATCAGGTTAAAAATAGAATTTGTAAAAATTTTGTGAAATACACTAAAAAAAATAGAATCTGGATATTATTATAATAGCATTTTCTAAATCAATATGCATCTTGCAAAGTACCTTTAATGGCCTTGTTCCTGATTGAGTTTGATCATATTGGTGCAGTAGAGTTTTCTTATCTGGCTTTGGGGAGAAAAGTTCCATCTGACTAGGATCAGGAATAACACTTTCTTTGTGGAATGATAAGGTGGCAAGCAGACAGAAAATATTATCTTGGCCTCCTTAATGCAGAACCTCAAGCTAAGTGACCAAAAAAATATCAGAATAAATGAACATCATAAATAATGTTACAAACACACACACACACACACACACACACACACACACACACAGCTCATCATTAAAAATTTAAGAAGTAGAACAGAGTGGTAGAAAAAATGATGGACTCAGAGTTGGAAGGGACCTTTGAGAACATCTAATCCATTGGCCTCATTTTACAAAAGAAAAAAAAAATTAGGCATTCAATCAACATAAATTTATTAAATACCTACTGTGCTAAGCACTGGGGATTCAAGTTCTAAATATACAAAGAGGTTAAGTAACTTGCCTAATGACAGACAAATGAATGCCAGAGGCAAGATTTAATTCCAAAGAACAAAGGGGAATAAGCATTTTTTAGGTGCCTACTATGTGCTAAGAACTTTACAATATCTCTTTTTTTTTTCTCAAAATAACCCTATGATGTAAGTGTTATTATCATCCTACTTTACAGTTGAGGAAATTGAGGCAGACAGAAGTTAAGTGATTTATCAAGGGTCAAGCAGCTAAAAAATCCATGAGACCAGATTTGAATTCAAGTGTTACTGACTTCCAGCCCGGGATTTTGTCACACTGTTCCCACTAGAGCTCAGAGTCTCTGGCTCGAAATCTGGAGTTTTATCCATGGTACCACTCCATTGCCCTAGAAGTCAGAGGATGAGATTTGTTTAAATATTCTTATCTAATCCTGGTCGATGGACCTCTGTATGTATAATACAAATCCCCATCTCCTCATAGATTTGCTATATGACCTTGAGGAGCTAATTTCTCCCTTCCTCATTTATGACAGGAGAAAAATTTGTCAGCCTCTTCCCAAATTGTCAGGGACATTCAGGAAACCTGATGCAATAATCCAAATGGAATGTTCCTTGGAAGAGAAAGGACTATATAAATACCAGGCATGTATTATTAGTACATGAATAATAAATGTTTTAGGAAATAAATCTGTGGTTTCAAAAGCAAATAAAATAAGACACCCCAGAGTCACCTTTCATTTATGAAATATTGTGTTGCTCCTGACCTAAAACACTTAGTGCTTTTAATAGCTTCACTTTTTAATATTACCTAACATATGAAATGAGAGCACACTGCTACTAAATTAAATATTAAAGTATTAAATATTAAATGAGAAAGCAGAAATCCATAGCACATCTGAACCTATTCGGTTTACCCAAGGTCTTCTAAAAATCCTGAGAAACCAAGGCACGGTTAATATTCACGGAGGTCATTTAATTATTATTAGTGTTGTTGTTACATTTGTTTTTCTGCCAGACACTCTGGCACCATATACTTCTCTTTTATTGATCTACCTCAGAGGATTGAATGAGACAGACCAAATACCAGCTGCTGTATTCGGAACAGCCTCTCTAGGATGATGAATCTAGAGGTTACATTTAATGGACATGGCCGATTATTCTGAATGAGGGAGCTGGACGGGCTTCATCTTCACAACATAGGCATGCTTCATCTTATTTCTCCTGGATTGCAGCTCTGAGCAATGCGAGTTGCAAACCTAGTCTTGTACTTTGTGTAAATTGTGGATACTACAGCAGGCTAACATCCTGCCATATGTCATTGTCACTCTACTCCTTGCTTCCAGAGAAATAGTATTTGCTAAACGAGGTGCCCACATTCACTGCCCTACTTTTGATTTTTCTCTTCCTGAAGAGTAATCAGTGAAAGTAAAGTTAGTAACAGAGCAATTCTAATAACCCATTTATATAGAATTAGAATTTTGTAGTTTATAAAACATTTTTCTCACAAGAATGTGAGCTCCTTGAAGGCAGATATTCTTTGTATTTTTTAAATATCTTCCCATTACCCAGTCCAGTATCTAGTATACAGTGGGTGCTTAATAATTTACTTGTTGAATTAATTTAAATTGAACAACCTTGTTTAGAATATTACCCAATATTAAAGAATATAGGTTCAAAGTTATTAGAATCACAAGGAATTTTAGTGATTTTCTAATATAGTGGTTCAAATTCTTTTTTGTGTCATAGACCCCTTTGACAATCTAAAGAAGATTTCTCAGCCTAATGGTTTTAAATAGAATGTTAAATATATAGGCTTTCAAAGAAAACTAGTTATATTGACATATAGTTACCAAAATATGAAAAAAGTTCATGAGGCTCAACATAAGAACCCTTAATTCCAATCCAGCATTTTTATTTTTACTTAAAGTCTTTGGTGGATCCATGATATGATATTACTACTCTCTCCAATGGTCCCAATTACAATCCTTTCAATTAAGAAGTAAATCAATCATAAGATTTATTAAGTACCTATTATTTCCCATATAGTCTCTAAGTCCTGAAGAATATAAAGATAAAGGACAGTATCCCAACCTTCTTGAGCCACTGAAACTTCCATAAATAGATCACAAGAAGTTCATCTTACAATCTAAAAGCAGACTTTGCTTTGTCTCTTCACATGATATTCAATCAAATTCTAGAGTATTATGTTGATAATGTTAGATGTATGTCAATGGAGAAGAGTCTTAACATTCAAGATTCAACAATTGATTGTTGTAGAGTGAGAAGTCTAGGATAATACTATGGCTACAAATCAGACATGAAGAGGGTGATAGAAATAGGGAAATTTGGAAGAAAGGTGGGTTTAGAGAGAACAATAGATGTATTGTAAGATTCAAATAATATTTCAAGGTGATTTAAAGACAGAGTATCTTCTTCTTCCATTTCTACCATTCAACAATTTTCACTACAGAAATGGACTGAGGACCATGTTAGTTTTTTTCTCTTTATTTTATGGGCTGACATGGCCAAAGAATCTATCCCTTTGGGACCAGAATACTGGTTACCAGTCTCTCTATACTTAGCTAGGCCAAAACTCTTTCAATGTTATTTAATTTTAGATGTATAAGCAATTCCCCCAAATTATTAAATTTATGAATTACTTGACCTTTAGGTATCCATAATAAGCTATGTCATCTATACATTGAGTTAAGAGACTGTTCTTCAAAAGAAATTTTTAAACTGATAGAGTTTGGTAGTACAGTGGATAGAGTACTAGACCTGGAATCAGGAAGACCTGAATTCAAATCCAGCATCAGGCACTTACTAGTCTATATCTGACAAATCACTTAATCTATATCTACCTCAGTTTCCTCTTCTGCATAATGGAGATAATAATATCACCTAACTCCCCGGTTGTTGGTGGGTTGTTGTGAGAATCAAATTAGATAAAAATTGTAAAAACTCTTAGTATAGTACCTGGCATATTGCAAGAGCTATATAAATGTTTATTATAATAGTTAACATTATTATAATGATAAATAATATTATTTATGATTAAAGTAATACAGAGAACAAAATGTCAAAGTTGGAGTTAGGAAGACAATGAATTCAAATACAGCCTCAAATATCTATTAGCTGTGTGATTCTCAGCAAGGCACTTCACCTCTGTTTGCCTCAGTTTTCTCATTTATAAATTAGGACAATAATAGCATTTACCTCCCATTGCTGTAAGAATGAAATGAGATAATAACTATAAGGCATTTAGCAAGTGCTTTATATGTAATAAATACTATATAAGTGTTAGCTATTTATCATCATCATCATCATCATCATCATCATCATCATCATCATCATTTTGGCCTTTCTCCCACTCCCCAGAGTCCAATTTATCTGGGCTTTGCAACAAAACATAAAAGTTCAAATTATCAGGCAGAATGTGGAAAAGAACACTAGGCATAGATTCAGAAGATCTGGGTTCAATCTGGGTTCATTTATGCTTCTACCTTTTACTACCAGTAAGGTTTTACGTAAACTATCATCTGTGAGATTCGGTTTTCTCCTCTGAAAAATGGGGATAATAACACACACTATCAAACCACATGTTAACAATCACTGGGTTAGAGCTTGAAGAGACTTTGGGGGCCATGTAGTCTAATCCCTTTATTTTTACAAGTGTTGAAACTAAACCCTAGATAGATTTAATAATTACTTTAATAATAATGATAGTTCAAGAGGCCATATGTGAATTCTTTTGATTCCAGATCCTTTGATTTCAGAACCAATGCTCTCATTCTTCCATAATACCTTCCATGAAATTACCCATTGCTCTTCTTACCAACAATGGCTCTCAAGAGATGAGACACCCAAGAGACAATGACATGTCTCATTCCTATTTGGATTTTCTAGAAGTAGCACAAATGTAATGGCTAGTGTTTGCATCACACACTGATAACCCATATTAAACTGATTAGTGTAGAACAGCAATGATTCTCTCCTTCCAGCCCTTTACTCAGTCCCACTTTAGGGCTACAGGGTCATTTTTGCTATGCTTCTGGCCAAGGCTGGTGATACAATCTGTGGTGGTGGGGAAAAGAGAAACTAAAAGGGAGTCAGAGAATGTTGATTTGGTCTCATTAAAACTTCATAAATAATGGGTATTTTTAAAAATGTAAATTTTTGAGTATTGAAAAGAACACTACGAAGCTTTTTGCTCTAGCTTTACGTAGCCTAAGTGGTCAGAGTTGGGGAATGGGCCAGAACACAAAGGTCACAGTCCACTACAATGTTAAGTTCTATGAACTATTTGCTGGATCTTATGTTTGAGTAGCAGACTGTGCAGACTTCCCTTGAAAAGTTCCTAGGTTTCCCCAGGTTATGTCATGATTTAAGTGCTATGAAGATCCATCCAGATAGATATATAGGATCTCAATGAAAAACTCATTAATACTAATAATGATGCCAAAAGCTCATTATTCTATAGTACTTTAAAGTTTACAAAGCATACAATCTTCCATCACTAAGCCAGATCCGCCTAATCCTTCAGTCCATATTCCTTACATAATCATATTCAATCTAGGGCACACAACCAGAAAATAACAGCACTCATTTCAGTAGAACAGCTGATAGAGAATGACCTTTGAGACCTCTTGGCATTTCATAAATGCACTATCCTAAGGTACTCTGATTTAAGTACAGCCATCACCCCAATTCTCCCACTGATTTTGCATCACATTTTTCATTGGCAGGTTAGTAAAACATACTTTTCTGACAGGGCTGCTCCTCTTCCTTATTCAAGATATAGCTTGACAACCAGCTTTTAAGAACAGTTGAAATCAGATCTAATCAGTGGAGCTAAAGATGATAAGCTTCTGCTTGGACAGACTGACATTTGCAAGGTGAGAATCAATGTTGATTCCACAAAATGTGTGTGTGTGTGTGTGTGTGTGTGTGTGTGTGTGTGTGTGTATAGACTTGATTTTTTTATTCCAGAGAACTTCAGATCTGGCCCTTTTCAGCTGTGTCACACTTCTTCCACGACCCTTAAAGCATATTTTGAATTTGGAGTTTCAAACAATTTGCTTCACAGTAGACTAACAAATTGCCTAAGTAATATGGTGCAGTGAGAAGAACATAGGATGAAAAGTCAAAAGTCCTGTGTTTGAAAGTTATCTTAGCTACTTACTACATGTATGGCTTTGATCAAGTAATGACCTCTTGGGAGGTTGGTTTTTCATTAGTACAATGTAGGGAATTCAATTACATAGCTAAAATTCCTTTTGGCTATAAATCTATGAACTTTCAATTCTACATATATTTAGCTCAATTTGATCTACAATTACTATATTCCTATTTCATGTAAGGCACCATGCTATTTCATAAGAATAAAATTATGGTGCCCTAAAAGAGCTTTCAATATAATAAGAAAAGACATATCATGTACAAGAAGTAATATATTGCAATGTAGAATATAATAAAAATATGACAAAGGCAAATGAAAGATAATAGAGTAGGAGATTTGGAATTAGATAAAATTTTAGAGATCATGTAAACCCACCCCTTCATTTTACAAATAAGGGAACTGAAGTTCATATAGTTTAAATGACTTGAACAAAATCATGAAGAGAATAGGTGGCAGAGCAGGAATATAAAGTTCTAAGTCCAAATTCAGTATACAAAGTTCCTTGGGAAACTTAAGATGAAAGAGAAAGCAAGAAAGAAAGATGAAGTAATAAGATAAATTATTCTTTCTCCAAACTGAAACATGAAGCCCCCAAATGCAGAAAACTTCAGAATGGTAGGAAGAAGAACAAGTATAAGAATCTCTTACAAAATATTTTTTGCTGAGGCAATTGAGGTTAAGTGACACAACTAGGAAGTGTTAAGTGTCTAGGGTCACATTTGAACTCAGGTCCTCCTGACTTCAGAGCTGGTGGTATGTCACTGCACCACCTAGCTGCCTCCAAAATAATTCTTACAAAAGAAAAAAAAAAATAATGGAAGACTAACTTACCAGCTTGTTGCTTCTGACAATCTAATGACATTCTTCCCCTATAATTTCTTAGTGTGCTCCCTCAAAGAAGCCCCACAAACCATAAGTCCATGACAATTTTAGACAGTGACTTTTGGAGTATAGCTTTTTGTATTCTACCAAGGAAACCTCCAGAAAAATTAAACATAAAAGAAAAAAATAATACTATAGTTTAAAGAATTGTGCCCCCTCAATGTCCAGAAATTTTCTAATTAGTCAAAAACAGAGAATAAAAATACATGCAACAAAAAGAAATCCTAAATTTAATACTCCAAGAAATATCTTAGCTATTTTCAAACTACAACTTTATTTTTTATTAAAATTTTTATTTTCAAAACATATGCATTGATAATTTTCCAACATTAACCCTTTTTCAACATTAATCCTTGCAAAACCTTGACTTCCAATTTCCTTTTCTTCTCCCAATTCCCTCCCTTACATGGCCAGTAACCCAATATATGTTAAATATGTTAAAAATATATGTTAAATTCAATATATACATACATATTTATATAATTATCTTGCTGCACAAGAAAAATCAAATCAAAAAGGAAAAAATGAGAAAGAAAATAAAATGCAAGCAAACAACAACAAAAAGAATGAAAATGCTATGTTGTGAGCCACACTCAGTTCCCACAGTCCTCTCTCTGGATGTAGATGGCTCTCTTCATCACAAGATCATTGGAACTATCCTGAATCATCTCGTTATTGAAAAGAGCCATGTCCATCAGAATTGATCAGATTGTTGCCTGTAAAATGACCTCCTGGTTCTGCTCATTTCACTTTGCATCAGTTCATATAAGTCTATCCAAGCCTCTTTGAAATCATCCTGCTGATTGTTTTTTAAAGAACAATAATATTCTATAACATTCAGATATCATACCTTATTCAGCCATTTTCCAAGTGGTGGGCATCCACTCTGTTTCCAGTTTCTTGCAAAAAGGGGTGCCATAAATATTTTTGCACAAGTGGGACCCTTTCTCTCCATTATGATCTCTTAGGGATATAAGCCCAGTAGAAACAGTGCTGGATCAAAGAGTATACACATTTTGATAAAGCTGTGGGCATACCAACTACAACTTTAAAGAAGAAATTTTGTAGACAGAAAGGGAAAAGATTCTTCAATTTCCAAGTAAAATTAAGTAGAATAACACAGGATTACACTCTAGTTAAAAGGTATTGGATGAAATTTAAAAGTGTAGTCCTCTAAAGTCAAAAAAGGAAATAACAAAAAAATTATATCTTGAAAATATTTTATAAAACATTAAAGAAAATAATTGAAATTTTAGTTCAAGGGAAGATAATGCCATGACTATATAGTGAAAAGAGCACTGACTCTGATGTACGAGAAATTGATTTGAATTCTTGATTTCTGATATTTACTGTTTATTTGATCTTAGGCCAATCTCTTAATTCCATTAAACCTAAATTTTCTTACCTATATAAGTGAGGGATTAGACTACAGAACATTTGAGTTCCCATCTAGTTCTAGATATCCTGTGAATGTGAATATTTCCTTTTAAGAAAAAAAAGGTTAACAAAATATTTAACATGTAACCTGACCAAGGAGCAGACAGTTAAATAGTTTCAAAGAGTCATGAAAAACTTTTTTGTGTGTCTATATTTAGAAAAGAACATGAATCTGGGGTATATGAAAAATGGAAACTAAGAAAAATTATCCATTTTCTAATGACAAATAAAAAGGCAAAGAGAACAGAATTGGGCTTGAGAATTTAAAGAGTAAAAGATATAACAGGAAAAATCAATAGCAGATTAGGTTAAAAAATTGAATGAACATTTCTGGAGAAATTTTTATATTTTCCACAAGCATTTACTTGTAAATAATCTCCACATTATGAAAAAGAAGGCAATACAGAGAAATGTCTATCATATGAAAGAGAAGATGGTGAGACAGAGGATACCATGTAATGCCTGCTTATAAATTAAGAGAAAATGGTGGGGGAGAGACTTTTAATTCCTCAATTTCAATATTTTTAGGGTAGAGGTAAAATAAAGATAGAACATTGAGGGCCGGATAAAAGTAGAAGCAGTGGTAATTAGTAAATTTAAAAAAAAGATCTGGCATCATCATGAAGGGGCTCACTTAGAAGAGGAAAGAATGAAACGAAGGTCTTCTAATCACTGGGAGGCAGACACTTCAGGACATGCGCTTTTATCAAAAAGTGCTCTCTGTTTCAGCACTAACTTTCAGCATGGAGCAGGAAGTAGTTAAGGAAACCTGGTAGTCATGGCTAAGGATGAGTTGAACTGTAAGTTTTGTATTCAAAAAGAAAATAGCATAATAAAAAATTATCATTTCTTAAAACAAAAAAATTCATTAGATCTCAGAAGATGCCTTACAATATAGTCCTGATCACCCCTCCCTTTCTCAAATTCCATGAAAAAATTGTTTATTTTCTCTTTCCACTTCCTTATCTTTCACTCACTCTTCAACGTTTTGAAATATGACTTTCAACCTTATCACTCAGCCAATGACCTCTTAATTGTAAATCTGACTGTCATTTTTCATTTTTAATCCTTCTTGATGAATCTTGTTTGATATGATTACCTCTTCTTAGAGGGATTTTTTTTTTCTTTCTTCATTGTGTTTTTTTTTTTTTTTTGTGACACTACTCTCTTCTTGTTCTCTACCTATATGTCTAACTACTTTTAGAATCTTTTCTGCCCTTTGACCCACCAGTGCAAGTATTGGGTAGATATCCCAAGGAAATCATAAAGGAGGGGAAAGGACCCACATGTGCAAAAATGTTTGTAACATCTCATTTTGTGATAGTAAATATCTGGAAAGAATAGATGCCCATCACTTGAGGAATGGCTGAACAAGTGGTGGTATATAGAGGTAATGGAATATTATTGTTCTATAAAAAATATCAAACAAGCTGATTTTAGAAAAGCTTGGAAAGATTTATACAAACTGATCTGAGCAAAACAAGCAGAACTAGGAATACATTGTACACAATAATAGCAAGAATGTGCGATGATTACTATGAATGACTTGATTTTTCTCAGTGGTACAAAACCATCTCAATAGACTTTAGACATAAAATGCCATCTACATCTAGAAAAAGGACCAAAGAGGCTGAATGCGAATCAACACATGCTATGTTCACTTTTTTCTGTTTTTTTAATCTCTCCCATGGTTTTTCCCTTTTGCTCTCATTTTTCTCTCTCAACATGATTCATGTATATTACAAATAAACAAATTTATTAGGAAAAAAAGAATCTTTTTTCTGACCCATGGTCCAAATCATGCCTCCTAAATCTGGCTATTACCCAAAGCTTTATCCTAATCCTTCTTTTCTTCTCTATTCACACTCTCAGGTACCTTATTAACTCCCATAGACTTATCATTGCTATGCAGATGATCATGTATCCAATTTTTTCCCAAAAATCTTTAATTCTGGATCTCAAATGTCTATTGAATTCATCAAATTAGATGTTTTGAAAACATCTTAAATCCACCAAGCTGAAAATGGAACTCATTGTTTTTTAAAGACACTATCACTTTTTCAGTGTCTCAGATTCATAATTATGATATTATCCTAGACACTTCATTCACCTTATCCCACAAACACAATCAATTGCCAAATCTTTCCATTTTTACCTTTTTCATCTTTGTATAGCTGGATCCTTTTATCTTGTCATGTAGCTACTATTTTGTTCCACACCTTGTCTAGATTTTTGCAACAGCCTACAAATTAGTCTTTCCCCATGCCATCATCATGTACATTATACATATATATGTATATATAATATATATATATTATACACTGCTGCCAAAATATTTTTCCTTAATTAAAGGTCTGATCACATAATTCCCCTTCTCACTCAATGTCCTAAAAAGCGTGGCTCCAAATTATCTCTCTAGTCTAGTTGTATATTATCCCCTTCCTGGACCCTACTCATCTATCCAAACTAGTCTTCACTCTTTTTCTCACACACAATATTTCATCTCTGTTGAATCATTACTTTGGTCTGGTTGTTCCCCATTGCAAGAATGCACTCCCTCTCTCAGTGTTTTATCTCATAGAGTCATTTTCTTCCTTTAATATGCAACTTAGATATCATATTCTGGATAAAGTTTTTCTGATCAATCCAATGGCTAGTATCCCCCCCTTTCAAATTATCTTGTAGTCAAGAACTTTATATATATTTGTATTTGTGAACTGTATATTTATGCTAATTTCTATCTATTATCTATTTTCTGAAATATACTTTTATATCCTACTAGACAGTATGCTTAATAAATACTTGATAAAGTACCTAATAAAATCACTTAAAATATTTGATGGATAGATGGATTGTTCAAAATGGATATATCAGATTAAAAAAGGCAAAGACCAGAACTGAATGCCCTATAATTTGGATTATAGACATTTCGTGCTATTGTCTCTATAAAGAATGAGCATTCCCTATAATAGATTTAAGACATTTAGAATAAAGAGAGCATATAGACAAAAATATATTATGTTTCAGGTAACTCTAAAAAAGTAGGAGTGGCATTAATGATCTCAGATCAAGCAATCATAAAAACTGATAATATGAAGAAAGTTAATAGAGAAATTACATTATATTGAAAAAATAGCAAATTCAATTAAAAATAATTTCATGTGCATATACACAATAGTATAGAGACCAAGTTTTTCAAATGAAACTATCTTTTCCTGTCATCTTAGCCAATCTGAGAGGTGTGAGGTGGTACCTCAGAGTTGTTTTAATTTGCATTTCTCTAATCAATGGTGATTTAGGGCATGACTATAGATAGCTTTAATTGTATCATCTGAAAATTGTCTGTTCATATCCTTTGACCATTTATCAATTGGGGAATGACTTGCATTCTTATATATTTGACACACTTCTTTATATATTTTAGAAATGAGCCATTTATCTCAAACATTGGATATAAATATTTTCCCAGCTTTGTATTTCCCTTTCAATCTTGTTTCTGTTTTTTGGGGGGGTTTTTGCATAAAACATTTTTAATTTAGCTTAATCAAAATTGTCCAGTTTGCCTTTCAAAATGTTCTCTTGTTCTTTGGTCATAAATCCCTCCCTTCTTCAAAGATCTGAGAGTTAAATTAGCCCTTGCTTTCCTAATTTGCTTATGGTATCATCATTTATTCTCAAATTAAATACCCAATAAAATATAAAAAATACACTCAAACAAATTATACCTATTTTGACCTTTTTTCATACGGATGTGAGATGTAGGTCTATGCTGAGTTTCTGACATATTATTTTCCAGTTTTCCCAGCAATTTTTGTTAAATAGTGCGCTCCTATGCCAGAAGTTGGAGTTTGAGGATTATCAAATACTATATTACTATAGACCTTGATTATTGTGTCATATGTATTTAACCTATTTCACTGATTTCCTCTGTTTCTTAACCAGTACCAAATGTTTTTCCTAATTGTTGTTTATAATATAGTTTCAGGTTTGGTACTGCTAAGTCACCATCCTTTCAGTTTTTTTCTTTAATTCCCTTGATATTCTTGACCTTTTGCTCTTCCAGATGAATTTTGTTAGTTTTTTTCTATTTCTATAAAATAATGTTTTGTCAGTTTGATTGGTATGGCATTGAACAAGTAGACCAATTCAAGTATAATTGTCATTTTTATTATATTAGCTCAGCTTACCCATGAGTAATTAATATTTTTCCAGTTGTTTAGCTCTGACTTTATTTTTGTGAGAAGTGTTTTTGCAATTGTGTTCATATAATTCCTGGCTTTTTCTTGACAGGTAGACACCCAAATATTTTATTTTGTCTACAGTTATTTTAAATGGAATTTTTCTTTCTATCTCTTGATGCTGGATTTTGTCAGCAATATATAGAAATGCCCATGATTTGTGTGGGTTTATTTTATATCCTGCAATTTTACTAAAGTTGTCCGTTGTTTCCCCTAGGTTTTTGGATGATTTTCTAGGATTCTCTAAATATATCATCATATCATCTACAAAGAGTGATAGTTTTACTTCTTCATCGCCTATTCTAATACCTTTAATTTCTTTTCCTTTTCTTATTGTTAAGACCAACACTTCTAGTACAATGTTGAATAATAGTCATAATAATAGGTATCCTTGTTTCATTCCTGATCTTATTGTGAATGCATCCAGTTCTTTCCATTACAAATAATGCTTGCTGTTGGTTTTAGAGAAATATTGCTTATTATTTCAAGTAAAACTCTCTTTATCACTATCTTCCTAGTATTTTTAATAGGAATGGATACTCTATTTTGTCAAAAACTTTTTCTGCATCTATTGAGATTACCACTTAATTCCTTGAAGAGTATAAATGGACAAAGGGAAATTAATGATATTATAAGATACAAAGATATATTAAAACAAAGTCAAAAGAGGTAACAAACATAGAAAAATAACTGATCTGGAGAACAGATTGAGAAAAAATGATATAAACATGGCTGGCCCGGCTGAAAATTATGATAAAAAAGAATATTGATACAGTATTACAAAAAATTGTCAAGGAAAGTTGCCCTGAAGTTCTAGAACAAGAAGGAAAACCAAAAATAGAAAAAAATCTACTGATAAACACCTGAAAGAGATCACAAGAAGAAAATTTGCAGGAATATTATAGCCAAATTTCATAGCTCTGAGGTTAAGGAGAAAATATTGGAAGCAACAAGAAAAAAAATAATGGAGTTACAATAAGAATTACACAAGACCCAGCTGTTATTAAGTTGAAGAACCATAGTTTTTGGAATACTGTATTTCATAGAACAAAATAGCTGAGGTTATAATCATGGGTAACTTACTCAGAAAAAGTTAAGTATAATCCTAAATGGAAAAAAAGGACATTTAACAACTGAAAGAGTTTCAGATAGTTGTGACAAAACCCCCAGAACTTGAGGAAAAATTCAACATATATCATCCAGGAGAAATATAAAGTAAATGAACTAAGGACCAATGATAAAGGACTCAATAAGGTAAAATCATTTACTTATGTATGAAACTTCTTTCATGACCATCATTTTTATTTGGGTAGTTCAAAAGAAAAGCTTTGACTCAGCTGAGTATGACAGAATGATTCTATGTACATATGAGTGTGTGTGTGTGTGTGTGTGTGTGTGTGTATGTATGGAAATCTAAATTCAGAAAGAAATAAGATGGCTAGGGGATAGGGTGAGAAAGAGATTAAGGGATGGAATAGGAAGGCGAGGTAGTAGGTAGAAGTAAGGCAGAGAAATGAGTAAGGATAAGAATAGAGTTAGAAGGATAGTGAGGAAAATAGAAAGGAGGAAAATAAACAAGTAATTATAGTTTAGAATGTGAATTGGATGAATTCAGTCATAAAATGGAAACAAATAGTAGATTAAAACTTTGAACTCAACAATATGTTGCTTTCAGGAAATAATATAAAAATGAGAGATATGCACAAACAAAATAAAGTTCAGGTGTAGAATTTATTATGTAAAAAAAAGCAGGGGTGGTAATTACGGTCTCAAACTCAAAGTTAAAATAGATTTAATCAAAAAAGATAGGGAAAGTATAGTATATATAAGTCATATTAATCAATATTGTTTTAGACTATTGAAAATTACTAGGCAGCATAAGGTTGAAATATTGTTTTTGTTGTGGGAAGTGAAGAGCTGGTAGATTTAGAAAAATGTGGAAAGACCTGAACATATGACGAAAGTTGCTATTCATGTTTGGAGAAACAGAACAGTGGAAATAAGCATAATATGGTCTTACATATATACATATGAATGTATGAGTATATATATGTGTGTGTGTGTGATTATAGATATCTATATATATTTACATATACATATGTATGTGTGCACATACACATGAATGTGTGCATACATGTGTATACATATGTGCATGAGAAGAATAATTATAACCTTCTGGGTAGGGGGAGAAAAGAAAAAAATAAAGCAAAAAGTTCACAGCAAAGAATAAAACAAAACCTACAAGGTAGCAAAGAAAGGATGGACAGCTCTGGACACATTGTATATTATTTATTATAAAGGCTTTCATGAAATAGAAATTTATTGCTTTATATTTTGAATTTTCCCTTATGTTCTGGTATATACATGGCAAATTTTTCTTTTCTTATCTTGTATTTAAGTTTAAAATAAAAAAAAAAAAGAAAAAGAAAACCTGAAAAAGCTTTGTTGTTTAATACATATAAAGGCATATGTTTACAAGCAAAGGCTAACATTATTTTTAATGGAAAAACACTGAGAGCTTTAGCAGTTTAAATTTGAATTTAAATGGTTTAAATTTAAAACTTAAAATTCTTTAATAAGGGTAAAGCAAGGATGCCCTTCATTACTATTCTATGACAAAATAAGAATGTTAGTTAATGCAATATAAAAAGAGAACAAAATTAAAAGTGTAAATATCATCAAAAGATTCAATCAGTTAGTAATCATGTATTATGTATTTATTATTTGCCAGGCATACTGCTAAGCACTGGTGATACAAAGAAAAGCAAAACCCAAAACAAAATGAAACTGTATATTATTATGAGTAAAACAACATGTGCATCTTGAGTTTTATATGAAACATACAAAGTACATGAAGGCAAATAAACACAACAACCCTATTTACTGATAATGCTGATGCATTTGGAAATATCCATATAATTAGTTGTGAATATGGGTTCTGTAATGACTGTACTATATATTAGAAGTTCCCTTTTTTATAAGGTAGCAGTACCATAGGATATCAGTACAAATCACTTCTGAGCCTCATATATACCTGTGACCTCCCAGGTGATCATACCTGCCTTGGTGATGTAATCACACCTGTCTAACCTGTGCATAGCTTGCTATATTTCCAGGCTGTACTTTCCCAGGCATTCTGACCTATTCTATCTGCACTCCGTTTGCAGTAATTCGTGTCTTTCTGACCTGGAACAAACCCCCACTTTAGTCTGCTCATTGGGTAGCAGAGGCTGAGAAGCTTTGGGAGTAGAGATATTGAGATGTTATGGGAATGATTCTGCAGGAACGATGAGCTGCCTGCCCAGATAGGAGGAGATCGACAGTTTGTCTGAAAAGGTTAAAGTTTCTCCTTGAACCTACCTTTCACATATTCCCCACATATACTAACTGATTTATTTGCTTTTTGTTTTCATTTTGTGGTTCCTTAGCAACATTGTGGTTAGAAAGCATTTAAGAGTACAGTTAGTGATAATAAATCACTAGTCTCTTGTTGGAGTTCTTGTTCTTATTTAAAATAATAATGGTTCTCTGGGGGCAAGCAGGTTTCTTGGGGAGGTTTTCTGGAGGCAGCCTTAATTTCAGTCAAAGGTAATAATCACCCAAATGCAACCATCTGATAAAAATGCAAACGTTTATTTTCTCCTTCCAAAATAGCCTGGTTAGTTGAGGCCTATCTCTCTGCTTGGTTCTAAGAGCTCTTGCAGCTTTGTCCTTTGCTTCTGCCTCTGCTTTCTCCAGCCTTCAGCCAGCCAAGTGGAAAATGGAATGAATCTCTCTCGCCTCTGAGAGAGGGCTTCTGGCTCTCAATCTCCCGCAGTGCTCTGTGTCTGTCCCAGCGTGCTCCTCTCCAATCTAATTCAGCTGAACTTCGGACTGAGTCTGCTTCTTATATATGATCTCCTAAAGGTTGACTCCTCCTTCTGGAGGCATACCTAAGGGAGGTGTGAATTCACAAAGTCTCCCATACTTGTGAACTCCAATGAGTAAAGGTGTGAACACAAGCATTGTATTAATTAGTTCTACCTTGTTTCAGGTTCTGGCCCAAACCATCTCCTTGTAAGATCAGATCAGTGATACTGAACCATGCTAAATTAGATAATTATTGTCTCTATCAACTCTAATGACTTAACAGTTTGTAAAGATTCCAACAGTCTCTTCTTTTTACTACTTCACTTTGGAAGAACACTGGTATCTTTTTGTCTTTCTCTTGCTTTTCATGATTTCTGTGAGAGCCAGAACAGCTGGTCTGATTTCTGGCATTTTCACGGGTTGTGCATTCCACGTATACCAGGGATCCTTTGCAAGTGAACTCTAGACAAATTTAGAAGTATCTGTAGCTTCCAGGTACCATAGAACCAGTCTTGATCAACTCAATGCCAACTTGGAGCAGAAGCTGCAGATTCAAGACTTTGCTGGGGACTTTCTAAACATCTTGCTCCTTGCCTTAATGTGCTATAGATATCATCTCCCTTAACCTCTGCTCCCTGCCCAAAAGCCTCTAGAAGTGATATTATTTAACCCTTTTCCTACACCCTTTTTCTTTGAACAACCGAGATCTCTTTTTCATCTCTCTTTCTTTGTTTCTCTATCTCTATGTCTCTGCCTTTCCATTTCCAGCCTTCTCTCTCTCTCTCCCTGTCCCTCTTCCTCTCTCTCTGTTTCTCTCTTCTCTTCCTCCTCTCTCTATAACTTTATGTATGTTTGTTTCTGGATACAAAATAAATCCATAAAAATAATCAGCATTTCTAAAAAGTACCAGTAAGAGGCTGGAAAAAATAACTATTAGAGAATTCTACTTAAAATAACAACAAAAAAACAATACATTCTTGGAGTTAGTCTACCAAAAACACAAGATTTCATATGTTTATGCACACTCACACAATTACTAAACACTAGTCAAAAGGGGGTTAGCAAATAATTGAAGAGGTATTCAGTACCTGTACCTGGATTATTCTATTGTAATACTAGTGAAGCTTATGGATTATAACTATTCTGGAATTCAGGGAGAAAAAAGAGATTTAATTACTCATACCCTTTTACCCAATAATCCTCTTCTGAGAAGATGCCCCTCGAAAATGGAAGACAGAAATAAAAGCAAAAAAAATGCCAAAATATTTAATGACACCATTTGTGGTTGCAAACAGGCAAAAATTAACTGATTATTACTGAGTTAATAGGAAAAAAACTCTTGGTATATGAATGTAATGAAATATATTTGTGCATCCAGAAATGATGAATAGGATAAAGGTAGAGAAATATAGAATATTGTATGGTCTGATGCAAAATGAAGTGTATACAATGCAGAGAACAATGTAGACTAATGACTATGGCATAAAGGAAAACATTATTCAAAGCATATTGAAAATTCAGTAAAGGTACTGGAGAACACATTTCTTCTCTCATTGAAGAAAGGTAGAGGCTATTAAGAGACTGCTACATACCTTGTCAGACACAGTCACCATATCAGATGTTTTCACTTATTTTTTCCTTTATTACAAGAGACAGTTCGATTTGGATGTAGGTAGATGAAATGGCTATGATGTAAAAATGAAAGGAATAACTAAAAGAAAATTTAAAAGCCATTAGAAGACCTACAACATCAGAATCTTTTGTATTATGAATTTGTCCTCTCTCCCTTCAAATATTTTAACAATCTGATGGAAAGCCCATTCTCCAGTAGCTCAATGTTGTTTGTTGTTCAGTCATTTTTGCTGAGTCTGTTTCCTTGTGACTCCCAAATTTCCTTCCCAAATTTCCTATTTGGAATATTTTTGGCAAAGAAACTGAAGTGGTTTGGCATTTCCTTCTGCAACTCATTTTACAGATAATAAACTGAGGTAAACAGGATTAAGTGTCTTGCCCAGAATCACACAGCTGGCAAGTGTCTGAGGCCAGATTTGAACTCTAGAAAATTCATCTCCCTGGATCCAGGCTTAGCACTGTACCCATTGAGCCACCTTGGAGAAAATACCTATAAAGTAATCAGCTACCTGGTTTAGTGGAAAATCTGAGTTCAAATTTAGTTTCAGACACTCTCTAGATCTATGACCTTGAGCAAATCACTTAAGCTCTGTTTGCCTCTATTACCTCATATAAAATAGGGATAATAATAGCTGTTGCTGTGTACACTGTTCTTATAGTTCTGCTTATTTCACTTTTTCATCAGTTCATGTAAATCTTTTCAGGTTTTTCTGAAAGTGTTTTGCTTATTACTTCTTATAGCATGATCCTATTCCATTATAGTCACATGCTATAATTTATGCAGCCATTTCCCAATTGATGGGCATCACCTTAATTTCTAATTCTCTGCCACTACAAAAAATTGCTATAAATATTCTTGTACAAATACCTCCTTTCCCTTTATATATTTGGTATTTTCTCAGCAGATATTCAAGCAGGTAGTGTCTGAGGGAGAAGGAAAACAAAGGAAGTTTTCCCATCTTGCTCACGTGCAATGACATGACCTCAAATACTAGCAGCGAGAAATGCAAAAAGAGTCCAGAAGGTCCCCAAACAGGATGACTTGCTTTAAAGTAAACAAGAGCTACTCCTGGTCAGCCACCTGGAACACAGCCTACTTCTGCTATCTGGCTGTCACTGCTTCTGCTCCACATGGGAGCTGCCAACAATCCATGTCAGACTGTCAAGCTTAAGACAATAGAGGATGAGAATTCAGGAATCTCCATTGTGCACGTATACAGCCATTGCTGCTGTGAATAGAACTTGAAATCTTTCTGAAGACTAGTTCAGCTTCAGAACTGTTAAAAAAATTGGAGAAGGAAATGGTCAATAAATCATTCTGAACGAACATACTAATATAGCATGCACGAGGGCCTGCTTTAATGTCTACTATGTCTTATCTTTGACAAAAAGATAATTTTTGCTTTAATTGAATGTGCTTTCCCTTTGTATAAGATGGCTAGTAACGATTCCTTAAAAATAATGATTAGAATGAAACGCAAGGGGCAAACTAGAAGTCTGGTCTTTAAACATATATGTTATTTAAATAAATAAACAGATGTTAGCTGGTTTTTAGTGGAGAAGTAGCTAAACAGTATTTTCGAGAGCTATCAATCAGCTCCCAATAATGTAAGATCTGCTAAAGCCCTGCAGGCCCCTTTGTTGCCATAGTAACCCCAAACCAGGAGTGGTAGATGTAAACTTAAAAGGAAATATGATTTTTTTCTAGCCAGTCATGCTTCTCTATCAATACAGAAACCTTCGCCTGAATTTCAAGTGAGCAGAGGATTTTTTTTTCCTAGTCATAAGTCTGACTCTGAATCTATAGCAACCAAAATTAGACTATAAATCATCTTAATGGCGTTTTTCAGAGAATTCTTCACTGGATCAATTCAGATCATACAAGGTGGCAAGTTTCTGAGCTTACTCACTAATAATAGTCATGTCAGAGATGTATTGCAAGGAAGAAAGGGATTGGGGTGAAAGCCTTTGGAGTTAATCTCTTTGGAAGACATGCCACCAGCCTTTAGCCCGTCCCTAGATCTTCAGCAATTTTAGGTGGTTGATTCCATTCTACTGCTACCATCACAGACTCCCTTAAATATTATTCCACCATTTTGGTGGGCACCAACTGGTTCCAACAATCTTGGATGAGAACAGGCAAGTTGACTTTAATACTAGATTTTCCCAGTCCTGACCAGCAAAATAGAGGTATAAAGGACTAAGTTTACAAAAAAATGTTCAATCATTTGGGTGGAAGGATAAATCTTTTCTACTGAAAATGCTCAGCTGAAAATATAATAAGAGATAATCACATCCCTAGCTGATCATATTTTATAAAGAAGCCCCTCACTCACAAACCGTCAGTGTCTGTCTTTTTATATATAGAATAAAATACAAAACTATCATGGGACACTACCTACCTTTCCAGTCTTTTTTAATACCAATTCTCTTCATATACTTCTTATTCTAGTTAAACAGACCTCTGAAGCCTTCCCTCTATGGAATATTCCATCATTTTCTGACTTTGTATAGATTTTTTCTACATCTGAAAAATACACTCTTCTACCCATCAACTTATAAATTCCTTAGATTCCTATAATATGTAACTAGGTAAGACATCATATCCAAGACATATTCTGACTATCTCAGGTGTTAATGATCCTTCTCTTTAAATGACTTTACCTAACTTTATTAATACTTTGTATTTACTTATCTGTCTTCCCCTTTTTTTGGGGGGGCAGTTAGGAGGCACATGAATAGAATATCAGGCCTGGAGTCAAGAAGATTCATCTTTATGAGTTCAAATCTGCCCCCAGATGGATGACCCTGGGTAAGTCACTTAGTCTGGTTTGCCTCAATTTCCTCATATGTCAAATGAGCTGGAGAAGAAAATAGCAAGCCACTCAAGTATCTCTGCCAAGAAAACTCCAAATGGGGTCACAAACAGTCACATATGACTGAAATGACCAGACAACAAAGGTATACTGTACCTTAATGGAATGTGAGGGAAAGGCTGACTTACTTTTTCTTTACATATCCAGTGCCTGGCGTATTAGTCAGGGATGTTGATTGAGTTATTCTACTTTTTTCTACATCGGTGATGGCAAATTCAAACAGAAAGGAGGCCACTAGGCTATATGTAAGGATCTCTGTGGGCCTCATGTCAACTTAGAAAATCACATATTAACATTATCTATGTTCTATTATATTTATTATTTGTTTTTTAAAATATTTCCCAGCTACATTTTAACCTACTTCAGCCACTCAGGAGAACCTAAGCAGACTATATGTTTGATACTTCTGTCCTATGTGAATCTTTCATTCTGGACTGAATACTTCATTGCTACCCCTCTTCCCGTGCCAAATGTACACCATGCATGTTCCTGCCTCTGCACCTATGTTCATTGTATTCCTTTTGTCTGATATGCCCCTTCCCTTCCTCTCTGGTGGTCTTAATTCCATTTTTAAGGAGGCTTTATTGTCTATATCCATCATTTGGTTCTTTTTCATGTTTTGCCTTGTAATACCAGACATGCTGTTGCTATTCTTTCTGTAGTTACCTAGCCAGGAGGTTGAGGGAAGACCTGCTTGGTTTTTAGAAATGTACCTTTAAAAGATTCAGTAACCTTGGAGCTGTGGTCTGCAATTAGGGCTATTCCATGTATTCTATTGGGAAGGGAAACGGAAAGATGAAAAGAGATGGGTCTAAACTTGACTTTGGTAGGGAATTATTACTGGAGTAAAAATCTGGGAACCTGAAAAAGGTAGGAAGAGGGAAAGGAATAGAAGTGGACCAGTGGTGAAAATATTATTTGGAACTATCGGGTGAGGAAACTCACTCTATAAATGCAGATGGGTACCTTTTTGGCAACCTATTATATACACACATACACACATGGTTACTTTCATCCTTATTTAAGTTGGACTATATATATGTATGAATGCACACAAATACAGAGGGGCACCTTCTCTGTACCTATGGCATATATATGTATATATATGCATGTGTGTATGTATGTATACAATAGGTTGCCAGAAAGGTGTCCATCTGCATTTGTAGAGTGAGTTTCCTCACCCGATAATTCCACATATTATTTTCACTACTGGTTTACTCTGATTCCTTTCCCTCTCACATCAACTTATAATCCTGTTTTCCTTTTCCCATCTTCTCAGCCATCTAGTATTAATAGTCTTCTTCAATATGGCAGATAGATGGTATAAGGTCTGGAGCCTGGAAGATATAAATTCAAATTCAGCCTCAGAGACTTATAGTCGTATAACATTGGACAAGTAATTTAGTCTCCATCTGCCTCATTTTCCTCAAATAAGAATAATAATAGCACTTATCTTTCCAGGGCTATTCTATGTCTCAAATAAGATATTCATCAACCACTTAGCACGATACTAGTATCACTTAATAAGTAGTTTTCCCCCCTCTTCATTAAAAACCCTCTTTAAGATTCACTTTCCCCCAAATTCTTCTCAAATGAAGTCTCTCTCTCTGTCTCATGTCTGCATGATTTCTTACTTCTCCATTACATTTTTACGACACTAATATTTCAGTAACTCAATGCATATACGCATTTATAAAATCTATTTTGTTATATGGCCTTCAGAAACAAATAAGTAGTATTTAAGAGATCATTTTGTACTAGATGAAAATGAGACTGAAAATGCTGCAATGACATGGATTAGATTTTGCCCTTAGTTCCCATATCTTCATTGTAAGCAGTACTCCTGCAATTCAGGATATGGCTGTCTTGAGGTCAGAAATGTGATGGGGAGGTTAGAAAATGATTGTGTGGGAGACTCTTAAAATGAAAAGCAAAGTTTCTTAAAAGACCACTTGTACAAAGGAAAGATCCTTGATGGCCTCCTAGAGATATTGCTCACCTAAGACACTCCATTTTCTGACTTGGGCTATTTTCACTGGACATCTTCCATGTCTGGAATCTTCTCTTTCCTCCTCTTTATACCTTGGTTTTTTTCATATCTAAGCTAAAATGCCTTTTTCTCTAAGAAACTTTTCTTTATCTTTTTTAATGCTGATGCCTTAGTTATTTCCAATGTGTTGTTTCTATACCTATTTGTAAATAGTTGTTAACATGCTATCTCCTCTCTTAAAGGGTAGTTTTTTTTTTTTTTCACTATTCCTTGTCTCCTCAGTGCTTAGGATAGTTTATGACACAGAGGAAGCTCTTAATAAATGTTTATTGACTTGACTTGGCCTAATTCCAAGTTCACCACATGTTCATTGTGTGTCCTTGAATTTAAAAATCTTTACTTCTATACTTTAATTTCCATTTCTATTAAATGAGGTCAATGTCAGGGCTTTGGAAATCTACTAGTTGTGTCGCTTGCTGTCCCATAACGTTCCTGTATCTCAGGAAACTCCCAAGGATTTGCTATAAATGTGATGGCAGGTTTTTTCTCCAAAAAAAAAAAATGAAGAATTCTTTCCATATTGTATATCAAATAAAGTAATAATACCTATTTTTCCTACTCCATAAAATTCTTCTGAGATTTAACTAAGATAAAACATATAAAAGTACTTGGAAAATTTCAAAAATCACTATATAATATTATCATTATTATATAACACATATTATTGTATTTTTGGGGGGTCAAACAAAGAATCCCACATCAGATATCTATTATTGTCAATCTTTCCTAATTCTACTTCCCAGATTTTTTTAATGATAGAGGTAAAATCCTGAAATATCTTACTAAAAGAAGTCGCTGATATGAAAACATGTTGATTTCAGAATCAAGGCTTCATACATATGAGATCAGCAACAAGACTGAGCAAAGAGAAGAGGCAATGACCTTTGCGTCTTTTCTCTCACCCTGACATCTATATAGTAGAACAGAAGAGACATGAGGGTTTGAAAACTGGGGAATCCTCAGCCACAGAATCATTTGCTATATATTGAGCAAATAAACATTTATCTTGTTTATAATGTAGCCATCAGGGATTAAAACTGAGAGCTATATGAGGTGCTCACCATAAGTTAATGTAAGGTGCTTAATGTTAAGAGCTCATGTCTATTCCAATAGACACGGGATGGAAAATATCATCTGCAGCCAGAGATAGAACTATGGAGAGTGAATGTAAATCGAAAAATAGTATTTTTGCCTTTTTTTGTTTCTTTGTTTTTTTCTCTTCTTTTTTCTCATTTTGGTCTGATTTTTGTTACACAACATGACAAATGTGGAAATATGTTTTAAAGTGTTACACATATTTAATCTATATCAGAATGCTTCCTAACTAGAGGAGAGAGAAGATCAAGGAAGGAAGGAAAAAAATTGGAATACAAAGTCTTATAAAGTAAATGTTGAAAACTATCTTTACAAGTATTTGAAAAATAAATACTCTTGATAAATTAAAAAAAAAAGAGCTCATGGCCCTGGACTAAGAAGAAAAGATTAAATCTGAAGACATTGGGAGATCCTCCAGTTGGGAGGATCCTAATTTTTGTTTTTAAAGAATTTGGCACTTGGAACAGAGAATGTCCTGCCTCAAAGTCAAGTTTCAAAGGGAATAAGATAGAAGAATGTGGGAGGAGATTTTTTTCTAATTTTCAGTCAATGGTTTTCTCCATTTCTCAAAGAGATATAAAAAGCCTGTGGTCTCTACTTAAGCTAAAAGAGATGGCAGTATGAAGTCTTTCCTAGAAAAGATCACCAAGGATTTTTTCTAAGCCCAAAATTTGATGCTATGATCTCGCAGAGACTATATGTCCCACCAAGCAGTGTCTGAGGAAGCAGGGGCTAGAGAAAACTGCAATAAAGCTATACCTAACAAAGATTATGAAGTCAATAGAGAGCAGGTCCAGCAATGAGAGTGTTAAAATACATCATAAGTTTTGTACTGAGTTCTCTATATTGGTCTATTAACTACACATGTGTACATTCTTCCACTCATAAGCCTAAGAAATACATGTTCCATATGTATATACCCCTCTATACATATGTCTTGGTTATATGTATTTGTTTTGTGTGGGCTCCACTATATACTGCATAAATATATTTACATTTCCTATTTATGCTGATCATATTTGGGGGCTAAGTGTCCCCCAGCTTAATTGAAGAAATATTATATGGTTTCTTTTCTCACTATTATTTCCCTAAAGACTTTTGCTTTGAACTAATTGTGTCCTAAGTTTATTAAATAAAAACACATTTCGAGGGGTTCTTGAGCTGTGATTTTAGGGAATATAAACCCACAGGGTACTTTGAACCTGGGTTACATTTCCCTTGGAGTACAGGCCCTATTGGAAGGTGTCCCCCAGTGTTGCACTTTTTGTATAGAGAATTGTATAATCTATTTAGTCTAGTGAGATATCTGCATAAAATGCTTAAATGCTCCTGGAATCTACTAGTAAAGACTAGGAAATCTCTTTAAGATATACATTTCTCTTTTCCATTTTTTTTTCCATTTAGAGGGCAATGCTTAGCAATTATCCATTTCTCTGGAAATTTGAGGTGATTTCCTATTGAGTAAGAACATGCCTTCCAAAATCATTTTAAATTACTAACATTTGCTTTATCAAAAGAGACTGTGTGTAGGAGGTTTCATTGAAGATTTGTTTTTGTTTTTGAATATATGAGTGTGCATCTGTTTTCTTGGAGAAGACCATACTTTCTTCCCAATGTATTTTGAAACAATCTGTCCTCTGACTACCCACACCTAATTCTAACCCCGGTCCTACTTAAAAACATGTTTTTCTCAGTATGGGTTGAACTTGGAATAGTTGCACTTCATGCTGTAGCCTCTGTCTTCATTTCTCCTCCCATTCCCACAAGGCTCAAGTCAGAGACATGTTTCATGCTTAAGAAGGATGCAGCAGCCAGATGTGCCAATAAGAGACCTTTTTTTTTTCTTCTTCTTCATAGATCATTAAGGAAAGAGGAAAATGGTCATCACCCAGCACTTGTCCAGATTAAAAGAGGTCACTCTATTAACAATTCGTGTTCCACTCTGATGGGAAGACAGAGAAGAATCTTACTATTGGGAAACCTGGCCTAGTTCCAGGTCTTTTTCAAACTTTCTCAGAGCTAACTTTGTACACTTTAGTTTCTCCATATGTAAAATTAGACCAATAATAGATAATGTTAAGGAAAGGAACATTGTTATCTTTAATTTCTCCTAAGTTTTTTTATTTTTATTTGCAGAATACTTCTATACACATAATTCCATTTTTTTCCACATGTAGATACTTGCAAAATAGGTTAGGCCAAGCATAAAAAGGTCAAGTGACTTTTCAAAGGTCACATAATAAGTAAATGGTTGAGCCAAAGCAAGAACTTTAAAATTTTGACTCATTCTGGTAATGTTTTGCTAGCAGATGCCTAAGCATCTCATTCATAGTATATCATGTTATATTTCTATTTTCTTTGTAGGCTTTTAAAAATATGTCATTAGCTTATAATTACATGTGAAATTTTTAAACTTTTTTTTGACATTTGGAGTTGTACATTCTGTCCAATGCCTTTGCCCCCACCTTGGCAGGACAAGCAATTGGATATAGATTACAAATGTGATGTTGCACAAAATATATTTCCATATTAGTCATGTTGTAAAAGAAAACATAGCCAAAAATAGAAAAAAAATAGTTTTTGATAAACCAAGCATTTAAGATAATAACTTGTAATTTGATAAAAATTGCTGGAAAAATTGGAAAATAGCTTGTCAGAAAATAGACATTAACCAATACCTCACAATATATACCAAAAGTGCATTATTGTTTTGATTCTTCCACATCCATTTCAATGAAATAAGTAAAAATCCTAAGAAAGTTTTTGGATAATTAGTAATAAATTTATTAATTCGGCTAAGAAATAATAAGTAGGTCAACCCTGATTGATGAACAATTAATAAGAGGGTGAATGGGAAGGTGGGCTGAAAACTTGCAGCTCTCCCATTGAGTTGCCCTTTGCTATCTGGACAAAGACATCCATCTTCATTCAGATCACTCCTGGAGGCGGGGATTCCAGTGATGTCAGCCAAATGCCTTTAGTGCTGGAATTCACTTAGACTAGATTCTCTGAGTAGGGAGCAATTTTATCTATCAGCAATGACCTTCAGATACTGACATGCTGGCCTTCCAGGGGTCATCCCTGAAAGAGGAAATAAAGAGAAAACAATCTTAATCTTAATTTAATAATTTGTCATTAACATAAAAGAAAAAAAAAAAACACTCTCACCGGCATTTGTCATTTTCCTTTTTTGTCATATTAGCCAATATGGTAGATATGAGGTGGTTTTTGGAATTATTTTATTTGGCTTTCTCTAATCAATAGTGATTTAGAGCATTTAAGAGCCTGTTCTCATATGACTATGGAATACTTTGAGTTTTTTTTTTCTTCTGAAAAATCACCTTTGACCATTTATCCATTGGGGAAGGGCTCTTATTTTTCATAAATTTTGCTAGTATTCCTATATATTTCAAAAATGAGGCCTTTATCAAGGAAACTTGCTTTATATTTTTCCAGTTTCCTGTTTTCTTTCTATTTTGTCTGAATTAGTTTTGTTTGTATAAAATATTTTTAATTTCATGTAATCAAAATTATTTATTTTACAACTCATTATCCTCTCTCTTTTTAGATCATAAATTCCTCCCTTATCCATAGATCTGACAGTTACATTTTTCACTTATCCAACACTATTTTTAGGCACTATAATATTATTTTGATAATTATTACTTTATAATATACTTTAAAACCTGGTACTGTTTTCCTTTACTTTTTTTTTTCATTGATTCTCTTGATATTCTTGACTTTTTCTTCTTCCAGAAGAATTTTGTTAATTTTTTAGTTCTATAAAATAATTGTTTAGTATTTTGATTAGTATGGTACTGAATAAGTAAATTGTCATTTTTATCATATAGCTCAGTCTTCCCAGGAGTAATTAATATTTCTCCACCTGTCCAGATCTGCCTTGATTTGTGTAAAGTGTATTTTGTAATTATATTTCTATAGTTCTTGGGTTTGTTTTGGACTCCCAAGTACTTTTTTTGCAGTAATCTTAAATGGAATTTCCCTATTTTTTTCTCCTTAGTTTTGTGGATAGTACATAGAAATGTTGATGTGGATTATATTTTTTATATATCTTGAAAATTTGATAAAGTTGTGAACTGTTTCAAATAGTTTTTTAGTTGATTCTCTTGGGTTCCCCAAGTGTATCATTATATCATCTGCAAAAAAAAATGATAATATTGTGTAATGTTCTGGTTAGCTTTCTGGAGGTCTCAGGACCAGCCTTGGTCTCAGCAGAATAATAACCAAGGGAATAGTTAGGGTTAAAGTCCAAAGTCTTTATTGTCTGTCTCCTTTGCCTAAGGCCCGACTAGTTTTGTAGGGGACCTTCAGATGGGCCTTGGTTTCTGTGGAGGAATGTAGGAGGCAGGAGAGTCACCACTAGGCTTATCAAAAATGGAACTCTGTGGCTGACTTTGTCCTCAGTTTAAATATTCTATTACAAGTACATAATCATAGGTGTCAATCTTGTAGAATAGATGTCAACTTGTAGAACTATACTAAGTACATGTAAACTAGAGAATCATTATCTTAATTCCACTGAGTTAAAACCTTGTTTTAAGATTAAATCAATCATACTGAACTAGAGAACTATTAATCACCATGCTAAACTAGATAATCATTGTCTTATCAATTCCACTGAGTTAACATTTTGAATTAAATCAATCATGCTGAGCTTTAAATATATTTCTCCAGAGTTCTTGTCCTTTACAGTTTTGTTTCCTCATCATCTATTTTTGTTCCTTCGATTTCTTTTTCTTGTCTTTTTGCTATAGCTAGAACATTTAGTACAATATTGAATAATAGTGGTGATGATAAGCATCCTTGCATCATTCTTAATCTTATTGGAAATGCATCAGATTCATCCTCAGTACCAGATAATCCTTGCTCTTGATTTTAGGTAGTTATTACTTATTTGCCTTCTTTTCTTCTTCTTTTCCCTAGCCATAGCTAGGTTAAACTTTAAGACCTAAATCTTATTCACTACCCAACTTGAACTTTTTGCCGGTTTTCTATTGGCTGTCTCAAGAATTGTGTTCACTCTTTCCTTTTTAAGAAAGTTTCTCTTTGACAAGAAAGATAATGATAAATGTTGAAGGTGATGTGGGAAAATTGGTACATTAATGGTAAACATTAATTGTTGATGAAGTTGTGAAGTTTATACAACCACTCTGGAGAACAACTTGAAATGATACAGAAAGGCTTATCAAACTGTTCGTACCCTTTGATCCATCAGGGTCTCCTTGGGTCCGTATCCTAACGAGATCATAAAAAGGGGAAAGGACCCACATGTGCAAAACTGTTTGTAACAATCCCTTTTTGCAGTGGCAAGGATCTGGAAATTGAGAGGATCCTAATCACCTGGCTGATTGCATTAATATATGCAAATGTATGTTATATATGTAATTGTATGATTGTATGAATATTGTTGTTCTCTGAGAAATGAGGACTAATTTGATTTCAGAAGCACTTTGAAAGACTTACATGTACTGATGCTGAGTGAAGTGAGCAGAACCAAAAGAAAATTTTACACAATAACAATGAGATTATGTGATGAGCAGCTATGATGGACTGGGCTCTTTTCAACAATGAACTGATTCAAAACAATTCCAATAGACTTGTGATAGAAAATACCATATACATCCAGAGAGAGAACTAGGAAGACAAAATGTGTACCAAAGCATCATATTTTCACTTTCTGTTGTTATTGTTTTTGCTTGATTTTTTTCTTTTTGATCTAATTTTCTTGTACAACATTAAAAAGCCATATAAATATGTTTAAAAGAATTACACATATTTCATCTTTGTCAGATTACTTGCTGTCTTGGGAGGGAGGAAAGGGATGGAGGGAGAAAAATTTGTAATTCAAAGTTATACAAAAACAAATGTTGCAAGCTATCTTTACATACATTTGGAAAAATAAAATACTACTAAAAAAACAAAATAAAAATAAATTAAATAGCTGTAGACAATTTTTTTAAGGAAATTTTCTCCTAAATAAACATGGGTTTATGTCTACTTTAAAGGTATATGGGCATTTTCAAAAAGTTATCAAACTGTATACCCTTTGATCCAGTAGTGCTTCTACTGGGCTTATATTCAAAGAGGGAAAGGGACCTACCTGTGCAAAAATGTTTGTGGCAGTCCTTTTTGTAGTGGCTAGAAACTGGAAACTGATTGATCAATTCTGATGGATGCGGCTTTTTTCAACAATAAGATGATTCAAACTAGTTCCAATTGTTCAGTGATGAAGAGAACCAACTACACCCAGAGAGAGGACTGTGAGAACTGAATACGGTTCAAAACACAGCATTTTCACTCTTTTTGTTGTTGTTTGCTTGCATTTTATTTTGTTTCACTTTTTCTCTTGTGCAATATGATAACTGTATTTATATGTATGCATATATTATGTTTAACACATAATTTTACCATATTTAACATATATTGGACTACTTGCCATCTAGTGGAGGACATGGGGGAAGGGGGGAAAATTGGAACACGGGGTTTATTGAGGGCTAATGTTAAAGAATTGTCCATGTATATGCTTTTTTTAATTTTTGAGAAAAGTTTTTATTAAAGCTTTTTATTGACAAAACATATGCAGGGATAATTTTTCAACATTAACCCTTGCAAAGCCTTCTGTTCCAAATTATCCCCTCCTACCCCACACCCCATCCCTTAGATGTCAGGTAGTACAATACATGTGAAATATGTTAAAATATATGTTAAATCCAATATATGTATACTTATTTATACAATTATTTTGCTGCACAAGAAAAATCGAATCAAAAAGGAAGGAAAAAAACTGAGAAAGAAAACAAAATGCAAGCAAACAACAGCAGAGAAAGTGAGAATGCTAGTTGTGATCCACATTCAGTTCCCATGGTCCTCTGTCAGTGTTGATGCCTCTCTTCATCATTGAAAAAGGGGCATTGGTTTGAATCATCTCATTGAAGAGAGTCACATCCAACAGAATTGATCATTCTATTGTCTTATTGCTATGTATTTCCTGGTTCTGCTTATTTCACTTTGCATCAGTTCATGTAAGTCTCTTCAGGTCTCTCTGAAATCATCCTGCTGGTCTTTCTTAAGAACAATAATTTTCCATAACATTCATATACCATAACTTATTCAGCCATTCTCCAATTGATGGGTATCCATTTAGTTTCCACTATAAAATGGGCTGCCACAAACATTTTTGCACATAAGTCCCTTTCCTTCCTTTAAAATCTCTTTGGAATATAAACCCAGTATTAACACTGCTGGATCAAAGGGTATGCACAGTTTGATAATTTTTTGAGCATAGTTCCAAATTCCTCTCCAAAATTGTTGGATCCATTCACAGTTCCACCAAAAATTTATCAGTGTCCCACTTTTCCCACATGCCCTCCAATGTTCGTCATTATCTTTTCATGGCATCTAATTCTGAGAGGTATGTAATGGTATCTCAGAATTGTCTTAATATGCATTTCTCTAATCAATAGTGATTTGGAGCACCTTTTCATATGACTACAAATAGTTTCAATTTCTTCATCTGAAAATTATCTGCTCATATCCTTTGTCCATTTATCAATTGTAGAATGGCTTGAACTATTATAAATTTGAATCATTTCTCTATATATTTTGAAAATAAGGCTTTCATCAGAACCTTTGAATGTAAAAATGTTTTTCCACTTTATTGCTTCCCTTCTGATCTTGTCTGCATTAGTTTTGTTTGTAAAAAATTTTTCAACTTAATATAATCAAAATTATATATTTTGTGAATAATAATGCTCTCTAGTTCTTTTTTGTCACTAGTTCCTTCCTCCTCCACAATCTGAGAGGCAAACTATCCTTCACACTTCTAATTTGTTTATAATATCATTCTTTATGTCTAGATCAGGAACCCATTTTGACCTTATCTTAGTATACCATATTATGTGTGGGTCAATGCCTGGTTTCTGCCATACTAGTGTCCAATTTTCCCAGCAGTTTTGTCAAATAGTGAATTCTTATCTCAAAAGCTGGGGTCTTTGGGTTTGTCAAACACGATTGCTATAATCATTTATTATTTTGTGTGAACCTAACCTATTACACTGATCAACTTCTCTTTTTCTTAGCCAGTACCAAATGGTTTTGATGACCTCTGCTTTATAATATAGTTTTAGATCTGGTATAGCTAGGCTCTCTTCATTTGCTTTTTTTGTTTCATTAATGCCCTTGAAATTCTTGACCTTGTGTTTTTCCAGATGAATTTAGTTATTTTTTCTAGATTAGTAAAATAGTTTCTTGGGAGTTTGATTGGTATAACACTAAATGAATAGATTAGTTTAGGGAGTATTGTCCTCTTTATTATATTCATTCAATCCATCCAAGAACACTTGATATATTTCTAATTGTTTAGATCCGATTCTATTTGTGTGGAAAGCGTTTTGTAGTTTTGTTTATATACTTCCTGACTTTCCGTTAGCAGATAGATTCTCAAATATTTTATATTATCAACAGTTATTTTAAATGGAATTTCTCTTTGTATCTCTTGATGTTGGATTTTGTTAGTGTTGTATAAAAATATTGATGATTTATGTGGATTTATTTTGTATCCTGTAACTTTGTTAAAGTTGTGGATTATTTCTAATAGATTTTTGGTTGATTCTCTGGGGTTTTCTAAGTATACCATCATATCATCTGCAAAGAGTGATAATAAATGTGAATGGGGGTGAACTCTCCCATAAAACGTAAGTGGATAGCAGACTGGATTAAAAGCCAGAGTATGTATAATATATTGTTTACAAGAAACACATTTAAAGCAGAGTGACACATACAGAGTAAAAGTTAAAGGTTGGAGCAGAATCTATTATGCTTCAGGTAAAGTTTAAAAAAAAAAAAAGCAGGGATAGCCATCCTGATCTCAGATCAAGCAAAAGCAAAAATTGATAGAATTAAAAGAGATAAGGAAAAAAAAAACTATATCTTGCAAAAGGGTAATGAAGCAATATTAGTACTAAAGATATATGCACCAAGTGGTATAGCATCTAAATTCTTTTTTTAATTATAGCTTTTTATTTATAAGATATATGCATGGAGCATCTTTTCTTATGGCTAGAAATAGTTTCAATTTCTTCATCTAAGAATTGTCTGTTCACATCCTTTGATCATTTATCAATTGGAGAATGGCTTGATTTCTTATAAATTCGAGTCAATTTTGTATATATTTTGGAAATGAGACTTTTATCAGAACCTTTAACTGTAAAAATCTTTTCCCAGTTTATTGCTTCCCTTCTAATCTTGTCTGAATTGGTTTTGTTTGTACAAAACTTTTCAATTTGACATAATCAAAATTTTCTATTTCTGATCGATAATGATCTCTAGTTCTTTGGTCATAAATTCCTTCCTCCTCCACAGGTCTAAGTGGTAAACTATCCAATGTTCTTCTGATTTATTTATAATCTCATTCTTTATGCATAGATCATGAACTCATTTTGATCTTATCTTGATATACGGTGTTAAGTGTGGGTCAATGCCTAGTTTTTCCATACTAATTTCCAATTTTCCCAGCAGTTTTTGTCAAACAGTGAATTCTTATCCCAAAAGCTGGCATCTGGACTTCTGGTTAAGATGGCGGAGAGGAGGCTCACAGTTGCATAAGCTCCGCGCTTTCTCTCACTATCCACTTCATTACAAGCCTCTGAATCAATGCTTGACTGAAAAAAACCCACAAATAGTTACCAAGAGAAGCCATCCTTGAGATCCGCCAAGAAAGGTCTGTCTTTACTGGAGGGCTGGGGCGGTTTTAGATCGGGCGCAGGCTGAGGGCAGCGGCAGTGAGAGCACGGGAGCAGAGCTGAGAGGGGGTAGGGAGTGATCGTAGCCGTCTCTGCGGGGAGAGCTTCGCTACAGGTTTGGAACCTGCAGCAAGTCAACAGCCCAGCAGAGAAGCTAAAAACACGGGGGCTGAAGAACACAACCGCAAACAGCTGGAGTCTCTCAGGACCTGGCCGCGCCCCCCTTCCCCCCCCTCAGTGACTCAGCACTCTTTGGGATCTCAGAGCGCAGGCGCAGCACAGTCCTGCTAGTGCCTCACTGCTGCCCCCTGCAGTCTGTAGAGGAAGCTCGATAACACACCCAGCCCCCCCCCAAAGAAAGACTCCAGTTTTTTCTGTTTTTCTTTGGTAGTTTGTCTCTGATTAATAGACAGAATGAGCAAGAAGCTGAAGAGGACTTTAACCCTTGACAGCTTCTACACAGATAGAGAGCAGACTCTAAATCCTGAGGAGACTAAAAACAGGCAGTCCCCAGGTGATTCCCCAAAGGAGGAGATCGTCTGTTCCTCAGCACAGATGAACCTCATAGAAGTGATTAAAAAGGCTCTCACAAGGGAGCTAGAAGAAAAATGGGGAAAGCAGAGTGAGGCTTGGCAAAAGGAGAAGGAAGCTTGGGAAAAGGAGAGGGAGGCTTGGCAAAAGAGCCTGGAGAAGTCAGTTAAAGAGAGAGTGGATAAAGAAGTAAAATCCTTGAAAAATAGGATTAGTGAACTGGAAACAGAAAACAGCTCTCTAAAAAACAAAATTGGCAAAATGGAAAAAAATTCCACAGAACAAAAGAACTCAATTGGACAATTAGAGAAAGATTTTAAAAAAGTGAGTGAAGAGAATACTTCACTGAAAATCAGAATTGAACAAGTGGAATTGAATGACTCGAGGAGACAAGAAGAATCAGTCAAGCAAATCCAAAAAATCAAACAATGGAGAAAAATGTGAAATACCTTCTGGGGAAGACAACAGACCTGGAAAACAGATCCAGGAGAGACAATCTGAGAATCATTGGACTCCCAGAAAAACATGATGAAAAAAAGAGCCTGGACACTGTCTTCCAGGAAATTATCAAAGACAACTGCCCAGAAGTCATAGGAACAGAGGAAAAAATAAACATTGAAAGGATTCATCGATCACCCACTGAAAGGGATCCTAAAATCAAAACACCAAGGAATATAGTGGCCAAATGCCAGAACCCTCAGATGAAAGAAAAAATATTGCAAGCGGCTAGAAAAACCCAATTCAAGTATCAAGGAGCCACAATAAGGATCACCCAGGATCTGGCAGCATCCACATTAAAAGATTGAAGGGCCTGGAATACGATATTCCGAAAGGCTAAGGAACTTGGTATGCAACCAAAAATAACTTACCCAGCGAGAATGAGCATCTTTTTCCAGGGAAGAAGATGGACATTCAACGAAGTAAGCGAATTTCATCTATTTCTGATGAAAAAACCAGAACTTAACAAAAAGTTTGATCTACAAATATAGAACTCAAGAGAAATCTAAAAAGGTAAAGATTAATCTTGGGAACTATATTTTGACTATATAGATGTATAAAGAATACATGTATACCTTGTTCTAGAAATTGATGTGGAAAGGACATTGTACCAGAAAAAGGGTAAAGTGGGGGTAGTACATCTCATGAAGAGGCATAGGAAACCTATTATATCTGAGAGAAAGAATGGAGGGGGATCAATAAATTGGGTTTGCAACTTAAAATGATAGAAAAATAACAAATTAAAAACCCCCAATCAAATACCAAACTTGAAATTCTAAAAATAAAAGGAGAGATAAACAAAATTGAAAGTAAAAAACTGGAGAATTAATAAATAAGACTAAGAGTTAGTTTTATGAAAAAAAAAAACTAACAAAATAGATAAATATTTACTTAATTTTATTAGAAAAAGGAACGAGGAAAATCAAATTGTTAGTCTCAAAAATTTAAAGGGAGAAGTGTAATGGGCTGAGGCTTGAGTTGATGCACTGAGGTCCCAAGCACATGAGGCTAAATAGTAATTGGACCATATCTATTAATATATAAGCTAGGAGAAAGACTGGCCCCCGCCTACTCTTTGTGCAAGTCCTGATGTGTTGTATAGGAAATGACGATTCTGGTGGGTGGAGGCAGGGGAGTGAAAAAGGAAGGGGAGGAGAGCTCAGCCCTCACTTGCTCTGTTAGCTGGCTTCCTGTCGCAGCTACCCATATTGCTATCGCAATCCTTCTTGCCCATATTGCTATCGCAATCTTTTTCACCTCTTCACTTGAATAAAGACTAAAGATTTTTCCCTTAACCTGAGTTCCTGACTCCGGCTGATTTTAAATACGCGATCATTACAGAGAAGTATCCACCAATGAAAAAGAAACTAGAGCAATCATCAGGAGTTAATTTTCCCAAATTTATGCCAATGAATTTGACAATCTAAGTGAAATGGAGGAATATCTACAAAAATATAGATTGCCCAGATAAACAGAAGAGGAAATAAATTACTTAAGTAGTCCCATTTTAGAAAAAGAAATAGAAGAATCTATTAATCAACTTCCTAAAAAAGAATCCTCAGGACCAGATGGATTTACATGTGAATTCTACCAAACATTTAAAGAACAATTAACGCCAATACTATACAAACTATTTGAAAAAATAGAGAATGAAGGACTTCTACCAAATTCCTTTTATGACACAGACATGGTACTGAGACTTAAAACAGGGAGGACAAAAACAGAGAAAGAAAATTATAGACCAATTTCTCTAATGAATATTGATGCAAAAATCTTAAAACATTAGCAAAGAGATTATAGAAAATCATCCCCAGGATAACACTCCACCAAGCAGGATTTATACTAGGAATGCAGGGCTGGTTCAATTTTAGGAAAACTATTAGCATAATTGACTATATCAAATTAACAAAAATCATATGATTATCTCAATAGATGCAGAAAAAGCATTTGATAAAATTGAACAACCATTCCTATTTAAAAAAAACAACAACACTAGAGAGTAGAGGAATAAATGAACTTTTCCTTAAAATAGTCAGTAGTATTTATTTAAATCCATCAGCAAGCATCATATGTAATGGGGATAAACTAGAACCATTCCCAATAAGATTAGTGAAACAAGATTGACCACTATCACCATTGTTATTCAATATTGTAGTAGAAATGTTAGCCATGGCAATAAGAGTTGAGAAAGAGATTAAAGGAATTATTCAGAGTAGGTAAATGAGCAAACCAAATTATCACTCTTTGCTGATGACATGATGGTATACTTAGAGAACCCCAGAGGTTCTACTAAAAAGCTATTGGAAATAATCTACACCTTTAGCAAAGTTGCAGGATACAAAATAAATCCACATAAATCATTAATATTTTTATACAACACTAACAAAATCCAACAGCAAGAGATACAAAGAGAAATTCCATTTAAAATAACTGTTGATAATGTAAAACATTTAGGAATCTATCTGCCAAGGGAAAGTCAGGAAGTATATAAGCAAAACTACAAAACACTTTCCACACAAATAAAATCAGATCTAAATAACTGGAAATATATCAAGTGTTCTTGGATCAAATGAATATAATAAAGAGGACAATACTCCCTAAACTAATCTATTCATTTAGTGTTATACCAATCAAACTCCCAAGAAACTATTTTAGTAACCTAGAAAAAAATTAACTAAATTCATGTGGAAGAACACAAGGTCAAGAATTTCAAAGGAATTAATGAAGAGAAAAGCAAATAAAGGTGGCCTTACTGTACCAGATTTAAAACTATATTATAAAGCAGCAGTTATCAACACCATTTGGTTCTGACTAAGAAATAAAAGAAGTTGATCAGTAGAATAGGTTAGGTTCACAGAACAAAATAGTAAATGATTATAACAATCTAGTGTTTGACAAACCCAAAGACCCCAGCTTTTGAGAGAAGAATTCACTATTTGACAAAAACTGCTGGGAAAATTAGAAACTAGAAGGCAGAAAGTAGGCATAGACTCACATCTAACACCGTATACCAAGATAAGGTCAAAATGGGTTCATGATCTAGACATAAATAATGATATAAACAAATTAGAAGAACATGGGATAGTTTACCTCTCAGATTTGTGAAGGAGGAAGGAATTAGTGACCAAAGAAGAACTAGAGATCATTGTTGATTTTAAAATAAATAATTTTGATTATATTTTGTTAAAAAATTTTTGTACAAATAAAACTAATGCAGACAAAATTAGAAGGGAAGCAATAAACTGGAAAAAACATTTTTACATCCAAAGGATCTGATAAAGGCATCATTTCTAAAACATATAAAGAATTGACTCAAATTTATAATAGTTCAAGCCATTCTACAATTGATAAATGGTCAAAGGATATGAAAAGACAATTTTTAGATGAAGAAATTGAAGCTATTTGTAGCCACATGAAATGATGCTTCAAATCACTACTGATCAAGAGAAATGCAAATTAAGACAAACTCTGAGGTATCACTATACACCTCTCAGATTGACTAAGATGACAGGATAAGATAATGATGGATTTTGGAGGGCACCATTCTATCCCTGAGGCATTTTGCTTTTCTTAAATATGAATAATCATCAAAAAGTTATCAAACTGTGCATACCCTTTGACTGAGCAGTGCTACTATTATGCTTATATCCTGTTGTGTCCTGCTTTCTCAAGCTCCCCAAGTTGGGGTGATAAAACATATCATTGCTTTCTAGATCCCCCAAACTAGGATGATTAAAATATCCTGCATTCCAGTGTTACTACTGAGCTTATATCCCAAAGAAATCTTAAAGAAGGGAAAGGGACCTGTAAGTGTGAGAATATTTGTGGCAGCCCTCTTTGTAGTGGCCAGAAACTGGAAACTGAGTGGATGCCCATCAATTGGAGAATGGCTGAATAAGTTGTGGTATATGAATGTTATGGAATATTATTGTTCTGTAAGAAATGACCAGCAGGAAAATTTCAGAAAGGCCTGCAGAGACTTACATGAACTGATATTAAGTGAAATGAGCAGGACCAGGAAATCATTATACACTTTAACAACAATACCATATGATAATCAATTCTGATAGATGTGGCTCTCTTCAACAATGAGATGAACCAAATTAGTTCTGATTATGCAGTAATGAATAGAACCAGCTACACCCAGCAAAAGAACTCTGGGAAATGAGTGTGAACCACTACATAGCATTTCCAATCCCTCTATTTTTGTCCACCTGCACTTTTGATTTCCTTCACAGGTTAATTGTACATTATTTCAAAATCTGATTCTTCTTGTGCAGCAAAATAACTGTATGGATATGTATACATATATTGTATTTAACATATATTTAACATATTTAACATGTATTGGTCTACCTGCCATCTGGGGGAACAAGAGGGGGTAAGGAATTGGAACAAAAGGTTTTGTAATTGTCAATGCTGAAAAGTTACCCATGCACATATCTTGTAAATAAAAAGCTATAATAAAAAAAATAAAAATTTTATCCTGCTTTCTAGACCTCAAGTTGTGGTGACAACATGTACTGTGGTTTCTACAGTCCCCATGCCAGGAAAATGAAAATATACCATCCTAGTGGAGAAGTGATGAGGGGGTGCTCTTGAGGATGGTGGAAAAATGAAGTCCATTTTTTCTTTTGCAGCAAAATAAGTGCATAAATATGTATACATATATTAGATTTAACATATATTTAGACATATTTAACATGTATTGGATGACCTGCCATGTAGGGGAGGAAGTTGGGGGAAGGAGGGAACAGTAATGTAATAGTTGGAACAGAAGGTTTTGCAAGGGTCAGTGTTGAAAAATTACCCATGCATATGTCTTGAAATTAAAAAACTACAATAAAAATATGAGTAATCATTTAGTTTATAGATGATTCAAATCAGCACTTAATTATATGAAGACTTGAATTGTCAAGTCATAAACTCTTGATATGTTACAGCTAGAAAAAACCATAAAAGTCTAGTAATAGTATCTCATTTTTATAGATTAAAGAACTAAGGTTCCCAAAGGAAAATTAGAGTAGAATAGGGAGATTTTTATCTTCTTTACTTTTCTGAGGCAGAGGAAGTACCACTAATTTCGAAACTATTATGTGCCTATGAGTTTTTTCCCCCTGAACAAAACTGTAAACACCTTTTAGTAAGAAGCCATATACCTAACTAGGAACACTGACAGAGTTTAAGCAAAGAATTTCCTAAAGTATCTGCCACAAGGGGTGGCAAAGGTTCCAGTAGAAAAGATCAACATTACAATAGTATCTTCCATTCTAAAATAGTGAATAATAAATTGCATATCTGTTAATAGCTCTCAAATAAAGCAATTTTTCAATGTGAAAATAAATTTACTCTCCCTCTTTTTTTTATCCAAAATTTCTCTGACTTCCCCTCTTCCTTTATCTCAGGGGCATTTCATATTCTCTTTTAGCATTCCCACTCTTTTACCAAGGCCAGTATCTAAAAGAGTCTATAAACATATTTTAAAGCAAAACATTTCCTGTGGGAAAATTAGCTTGCGTATACTAGTTGAGTATATACAATGCTAGGTATAAATGACAATTGATTTACCTTAAAAAATAGTCTCTGCTTTGTTCACAGACTTCATTAGACAGTGGCAACTCTGGAATCTAAATGATTGTTATGGGAAATAAAACACAGGAGTACATACTTGGCTTACTCTGTCCAGTTTCTTTCCAAGTCAGAAGAAGCAACATGAATAATATATTCTGATTTCCTTTGATTGAACTGTCAGTGTGATTTATTTCATAGCTTCATATTCTCTATCCCCTTGTAAATAATGGTGAGTGTACAGAGCTATTTGCTAACATTTGTCTTGCTAATTTGCTTAGGGGGTGGGAGGATAGTGGCATGTTATTTTTCCTTGTGATGGGTCTACAGGAGAGAGAGAATATTTTGCGCAGCAGTAGAACTTTTGGAAAAAATCAAGATTGCATGATGCTTTCTCCTTTCTCTTATTCTCTCATGTATCTATTCAGACTCATTTCACAACTTGAAAGTAGCTCAAATTGAAAATCACCCCTATAAAAAAATCAAATTAATGTTATTCCCATTATACTGGCTACCCAGCCATGTGAATGAGAGAGGCTGAACAAGCTTGAATACTTCCTTAAAATAAATAATACACTAACGAGACAGCAATTTCACGCCTCTCATAAAATTCCCAGGACGTTCCCCTTGAAGAGGCCAAGATGGTGTTCGGGATTTCACAGCAAATCCCCCTCCCTCTGTCTTAGTAGTGTGCAACATCTGAAATTAATGTGATCCTCTTGTGTATTTAACATGGCATTTCCAGCATGTAGTTTGCTATACTGAATAACCAACTTGGATCACAGCCACAGATCTTGAAATTCCTGATGGACTGTCAAAATGCATGGAAAGATATTAACTACTTATGGGATTGCTAGAGCAGCCTGGTATGATAAACACACACTCTTACACACACACATACGCACACACACACACACACACACACACACACACACAGGACATTAGTTTCCTCATCTGTAAAATATTAGAGAATTAGAATAAATTATGTCCAATGCACTTTACCCATTCTAACATTTTTGATTCTACAGTCTTTGAGAATAACATTGGTTTTGCTTCTTCTATATTTTATTTTATTTGAAAAAATCTTTTGTGAATTTTTTTCTCTATTTTAACTATCATTCTTCCCTTAGGCATTAAGAAATAGCTTTTAGTTTTTTATGTTTTGTAAACATTTTTTCAGATGTTTTTATTTTTCTCTAACTTTCAAAGTTTTCTGTTTTGTATTTGTAATTGCTATGTTTCTTTTATCCTCTAGATCTTTTAATTATATTCTAATGTCATCAATCCTCCTTTCCCCTTCCTATTTTGTTAATGTATGTTTTCAGAGAGAAAAAAGGACTTTGCTTTAGCTACATCGTAGAAGTTTAGTTATCATCATTTTGTTAACATTCTTGTTAATGAAATTATTTATTTATTCTTTTTATCACATTGTTATAATTTGTTATTTGACTCAATCATTATTTAGGAGGTTGGAACTCAGATTTCATTTAGTTCTGTCTTCCTTATATTTCCTTTATTTGTTAATTCTTCTTTGTAGTATCATCTAAACAAAATATGCTTTAAATACTTGTTTATGATTCCTGGTACTATGGAATACTAGAAAATATCTGTATTCTTTAATACTACTATTTTGGAGTAACCATGGAAGTAATTGAATATAATTTATGGTGTGATTTGTCTTATTCTCTATATTTTTCTTCCTTTTTTTATTCTCTTTTACTGGTTCATCACAAACATCACATCCTCAACTTTGGCAGTCCCCCAAAGTTCTCTACTAGACTGTTTTCTCTTCCTCTGTACTATCTCTCTTAGTAACCTAATTAGCTCCTTTGGGTTTAGCTGTCATTTTTATGACTTATTCAGTGATTCCTCAATTGTTGAACATCCTCTTTCTTTCTTTCTTTTTAAACCAACACAGGAAGAACTATTATGAATCTTTTTGAACTCCTTTTCCTTTTTCTTTAATTTCTTTGGTGTAAAAAACTGAGAATGCTCTAGCTGTTTCCAAAGGAACATAATGAGAAGTTTTCTCTTTTGTGTGTGTGTGTGTGTGTGTGTGTGTGTATGTATGTTTGCATATGTGCATAGGTGTGCAACCCATAAGAAAATAAATTCAAAAAGACATGGAATGAGCCAAGAAAGCAGATTATGGGCCACCACTCAGCTGAATTCTCCCAACATTTCCCTCCAAACAATGTTAAAATAGTGCCTAAAATCAAATTTCAGAGCAGCAGAGACATAAAAGTTTAAGATGAGACTTTTCATTCTAAAACTTAAAAAGTTAGAAAAAGTTTTTGACAGCAGGCATCACAGCTGATTTTTATTAACAACTTTATTGCCCATACCTTTAAAAAATTGACCAAATGGTAAAGGAATCATAAAAATCCACAGAAGAGGAAAAAGAGGTATGAAAGAAAATAATGTCTTAAAAATTAAGATTGGGCAAGTGAAAGTTATTGGCTCTGTGAGACTTTAAGATATAATAAAACTATGGCAAAAGAATGAACAAATTGAAAAAAAAGTGAAATATCTTATAAGAAAAACAACTAACTTGGAAAATAGACCAAGGAAAAAATAATATAAGAATTATTGAACTACCTGATAGCTATGATAAAAAAAAGAACCCAGACATGATATTTCAAGAATTTATCAAATTAAAACTTCCCTGACAACTTAGAATCAGAGGGTAAAGTAGAAATAGAAAGAACTCACCAATAATTTCCTAAAAGAATTCCCAAAATGAAAAATCCCACAAATATTTTAGCAAAATTCCAGGGCTGCCAAGTCAAAGAGAAAATACTGCAAGCAGCCTGGAAAATAAAAATAGATATCATGGAGCCACAGTCAGGATCACACAAGATTTGGAAGTTTTCATATTAAAGGAGTAGAGGGCTTAGAATATGATATTCCAGAAGGCAAAGGAGTAAAGATTACAACCAAAAATCATCTACCCAGCAAAACTGTGTATGCTCCCTCAAGGAAGAAAATAGATATTTAATGAAATAGAGGATTTCCAAACATTCCTGATGGAAAGATCAGAACTGAACAGAAAATTTGATATTCAAAAACAAAACCTAAGGGAAGCATAAAAAGATAATTATAAAGACTCCTAAGATAATTATAAAAACTCCTAAGAATTTTACTCTTAATTTGGTCAGTTAAAAGGAATTTACATAGGCAAAGGGCATAGACATGAGTTAATTGTGTTGAAATGATCTCAAAAAAATAAAAAATAAATAAATAAAAGAAGTGGTGGAAAAGAGTGATGCACTAAGATAAGAGGGAAGGGAGACATAAAATAGGGAAATTTTTCTCACAAAAAAGAGACAAACAAAAAAACCAGCTTTTATAATGGAAGGAAAAATGGTGAAGGGGGAAAGTCTGAGAGACTTTAGGAAATAATAAAACAAAGTCAAAAGAATGAAAAAATAGAAGAAAATGTGAAATATCTCATAAGAAAAACAACAGATCTGGAAATCCAGAAGAGGCCATTTATTAATATACATGTTAATATAATACATATTTATCTGATAGAGGCTTCACTTCTCAGATATATAGTAAATAAAAAATTGGACTCAAATTTATGAAAATAAGTCATTCCTGAAATGACAAGTAGTCAAAAGATACGAACAGGCAATTTTTAGAAGAAATCAAATCTATTTATAGTCATGATAAAAAGCTCTAAATCACTATTAATTAGAGAAATGCAACTTAAAACAACTCTGAGATCCTACTTCACACCCATCAGAAGCAACAAATCCTGGAAAAGATGAGGAAGAAATGAATACACTAATGAACTCAGTAAAATAATGAACTGGTCCCACCATTCTGGAGAACAATATGGAACTATTCCCTAAAGGCTTAAAACTGTGCATACTCTTTGACCTAGCAATACCACCACTTAGTCTACAACCCAAAGAGGTCAAAGAAAAAGAAAAAGAAAATTTATAGCAATTCTTTTTGTGGTGACAAAGAATTAGAAATCGAATTGATTGTTGTGGCATAAGATTTTAATGGACTAATACTTTCCTGTGAAAAATAACAAGGGGAATAATTTCAGAAAAACATAAAAACATGTCAAGACTTATGTTAATTGATGCAAAGTAAAGTGAGATATGGGATACATTACATAGTCATAGCAATATTGTAATGATGATCAGATGTGAAATATATCTACTCTGATTAATGTAATGATCCAAGACAGTAATAAAGGATTTGTGGTTAAAAAAAAAAATACTTTCTATGACCAGAAAGAGAACTGACACACAGAGTACAAAATAATATATACATTTTTTCACTTATTTTGTTTTTCTTGCTTTTTTTGGTGAGGGAATAATATATCTAATATGGAAACATATATTACATTATTTCCACATGCTTAATTGACATGATATTACTTGCCTTATCAATGAAGGGGGAGAGAGTATGGGAGGAAAAAAAGAATTTGAAACTCAAAATCTAAAAAATAAGGTTATAATGAATACTAAAATTTTAAAAAAACATGGGAACTTTAAAACATGGGAAAAGTTATATAAACTGATACAGAATGAAGCAAAATCAGAATAATTTATACTATGAAAAACAAAATTAACATAATTGGAAGAATAATTTAAATAACAACAATACAATAAAAGCAAAAAAACTTTGAAAGCTATAGGAATTATGATCAATATAATTATTATTCATGATTTCAGAGGATGGGTTAATGAAATGTGTTATTCATTACAGAGAAGTAACAGATTTAGAGTATGGGATGAGATATATGTCTCCACAATATGCATGTGCATTGTAAATAATGTATACTAATTATATTATGTAGGTAATATAATATATTTATGAATTATGACACATAATTATATTACATTGTATAATTATCCTACCATGATAATATATACATAATTTTTCTATTATGAAATACATCATATATATTATCATAACATGTTATATATAATATATAATTATATATAGCATATCATAATATATAAACATAATTATTAAAATAATGTGATAATACATTATTTTATGAAGATGATAAATTTGTAATGCAACTATTGAAAGAATTTTCTTTTGCTTATTGGGACTTTTTTTTCTTTTTTAAGCAATGAGATAGAGATTGGTAGAAAAAATAATTTCTTTTAATAAATAGAGATTTGGAGGCGTATGCGTGCTATAGATATGTAATGTTGCATGCATTTTTAGATGATCATTGTTATTAGTTTTATTTAATTATTTACAAGAGAATTTTCATGAAGTTAGGCTAATCTATAAATGTTTATGTATTGAAGAAAAGCAACATATTTTTTCAAAATTAAAATTCTTAATATTAAGAAGCAATAAAAATAGAAACAAAAATATTCAAATTAGTTGATGAGTAAAATGAGGAGCTGCCTTTTCTTTTAATATCAGTGAAGAATGTTAACTTTTATACAACTTCATTAAGAAGTGAAGAAAATCAAGTTACTTTAATACCTAAACAAAGTAAGAGGAAATGAAGTAAATTGTCATAAATTAATCAGAAAAATTATTTGCTAATATAATAAATAACAAACTAATAACAAATACAATTATTATTTACAAAAAAGTACAAAACATCTATCATATCTACTTTTCCTAAAATTCTATCCTTATCTTTCTCAATTATCTTATTATTGTATTTGATTAGAACTCAAAGGAACGTATTTAAATCCCCAATTTTTATAATTTTGCCATCTATTTCTTCCTATAATTTGATAAAATTTACCTAAAGGTAAATTTAGAAACATAGATACTATGTAATTTGGTGCATATTTCATTATCTATGGTGCCTTAAAGCAAGATGAAATCATCCTAATTATTTCTATTAATTATGTGCACTTTTATTGTTGTCTTGTATGATACTCTGATTATTCCCTTTTTTAATTCATAAAGTATAATAATTTTTATCTGAATCCTTCATTTAAATTTTGTATCAATCTTTATGTTTTAAGGAAGATTACATGTCATTAGATTCTCCTTTCTGATCCTTTTTGCTACCCTCTTTGGTTTCTATGTGAAAGTTTATCTTAAATCACTTTCATAGTTTTGTCATTTTCTTTTTTTCTTCCATCATATCCTCTTCAAGTTTTATTCTTTTTGCCCCTCATCATTTCCAAAGAAAAAAAAATGAGACAAGTGTAATAATTTTATAATCTATATGGTCTGATTCCCCCTTCTATGTCTTCTCCCTTTACCTACCCATCCCCATTATTTTATCTTTTCTTTTTAAAATTAATTTTAAAAAATATTCAACATTTTTTTCTCCATCCCACCTTCCCAGTTCACTAAAAAAGAGAGAGGAAAAAACAGAAACCTTTTAATAGAAAAGCTGATTTAAGAAAAACAAATTCCCATATTGGCTTTATTGCTAGATTTTTCTTATAATCTTTCATTTAGTATTTTTCCTTAAAAGTTGAAATCTATTTTGCTTGTAAATATTTATTCCCCCACATCATCTTCATTGTTAAATCCCCCTTTTCTCTGTGGAATTATATGAATTTCTACACCAAAACTCTCTTTTACCTGGTTCAATTAAGAGAGTGAGGTTTATAAGACACCTATTGTCTCTAGTCCCTTATTCATATTTCTATGTTTTTCTTTTTTTTTCTTTTTTTTTATAATAACTTTTTATTGACAGAACCCATGCCAGAGTAATTTTTTTACAACATTATCTCTTGCACTCGCTTCTGTTCTGATTTTTCTCCTTCCTCCCTTTACCCCCTCCCCTAGATGGCAAGCAGTCCTATATATGTTAAATATGTTGCAGTATATCCTAGATACAATATATGTTTGCAGAACCTAACAGTTCTCTTGTTGCACAGGGAGAATTGGATTCAGAAGGTAAAAATAACCTGGGAAGAAAAACAAAAATGCAAACAGTTTACATTCATTTCCCAGTGTTCTTTCTTTGGGTGTAGCTGCTTCTGTCCATCATTTATCAATTGAAACTGAGTTAGGTCTCTTTGTCAAAGAAATCCACTTCCATCAGAATACATCCTCATACAGTATCGTTGCTGAAGTGTATAATGATCTCCTGGTTCTGCTCATTTCACTTAGCATCACTTCATTTAAGTCTCTCCAAGACTCTCTGTATTCATCCTGCTGGTCATTTCTTACAGCACAATGATATTCCATAACATTCATATACCACAATTTACCCAGCCATTCTCCAATTGAATATTTCTATGCTTTTCTTCAGATTAACTCAAAATTATGAAAAATTGAAAATTCCTCCTTGAGATTGTTTTCCCCTGCCTTTTCTAAGTACTAAAATAAATGATTTCTGATAATTCTTAAATCTATTATTATATTATATTATTATAATATCTAAGATTATAAATTATACTATTTGTTATCATAAATCTAAGATTTGGACCCCAGCATGTATTCTAGTATCAAGTGAATAGTTCTTTCTGTTTTAACAATAATTTAATTGCTTAATTTGTTCTTCCATATAATTATCATTGTTCTTGAGGTGATCCATATAGAGAGTTGTGTTCTATAGGGCCAATTTTCCTCTTTCTGGTGCAAAACCAGAATTTTATCATGATGTACCCTCCTTAAACTATTCAAACATATTTTTTCTAGGTTTCTATTGTCTCTTGTGTTTGTATTTCAAAGATTATACTTAATTCTATGTCTTCAGAAATGCTTGATGATTTGTGAAAGTTTTATAGTCCATTAAAAATCTGCTTTGTCCCACCTAGGATTATGTTTAATTTTGCAGAATGTTATACTTGACTGTAAACTTTTAGTTTTCACTTTTTGCCAATTATTGTCCAGGATTTTCTCTGCTTTTTTGCAGTTTCAGTTTAGTTCTGTGTTATCCTAATAATCATTCTCAATACTTTATACTTTCTGTTAATTTGAAGTATTTCTTTATAACTTAGCTCTACTTTTTAATCAAGTCATTCCTGGGTGTTTTCAAGTTTAGTTTTCTTTCGGTGAGTATTAGACTCTTTACATTTCACTTTTGTCTGTTTTTATAATAGGACTAAGAAATTTTTAAAATAATTTCTCTAAAGCATGATGTTCAGTTTTTTGTTTGGTCATAGTTTTTGTGAAGTCCTAGGCTTTTTATATTTTCCTCTCCTCAATTTAACTTTCAGTTGTTTTAAATAGAACATTACATTTTATTCCAATTTCTCAGCCTTTTGACTCTGTTCTAATACTCTCTTCAATTTATTATTATAGAATCTATTGAGTCAGATTTTCCACCTTGTATACTGTTCTCAATTTGACATTATCCTCAAGCTCCCTAATTTCATTTTTGATCTTGTGTTTCATTTCTTCCACTCACTCTGGGAATCCTTGTTGCTAAGCCACTTTTTCTTTTGATGTTCTTTTTATAATTCTTAGTGGAAATACTTTCATTTTTGTTTCTTTCTTGAGGTTCTTTTAACTTCTAATATTTCTTTTTGCTGTATCTTTCCCTCATATCTCTAGTCTCAGTTCACTGATTGCAACTTTTTTTTTCTTAGACACTTAGCAAACAGAAGTTGGCTTCTTTCCTTGCTGCAAATGGATATCATATATCTGTCCATCTCAGGCCTCAAAGAAGGTTCCCAGGAGTGTAATACTGTTGCTCCTAGTTCCCTACTGGCTCTGTCCCATTATACTGCTCTAATAGGCCTGGAATGTAATCAATTGCTTTCATATGCTCCTTACTAGAAGTTGGGCTTATTTCAGTATCCCCAAAAGGGATACCTTTAGAGTACCTGCAAGTTTCTGCATCTTCTTGTACAGTACTGATGTAAGAGAGAACTTATTAATATTATCCCTTCATTTCCTTGATTATTTTTTATCTCTGCTGCCCTTTTAAATGTTTGCTAAATATTTATGAGGATAATCCTAGGCTAGCTAGCATTTTTTCACATTGCCATCTAAACTAATAGCTATTTTTAAAAGCTTATTTTTTTGATTATTGTGCTTGTTCATTCCTTAGTCAACATTTAGTTGTGTATGTGTTTTCAGTCACTGCTGATTATTCTATGTGGTCTATGTGGCTGAAAACTTTCTGAATACAGTGCTTATTTTGGATGATATTTCTCTCTTAATGCAGGGTATGATTATTTTATGGTTTTTTCCCCATGTCACAATATCATCTCCTTTTGAGGTTGCAGTCTAATAATACAATAGGCTGTAAATCTGGGTGGTGATCACTTCACCTCAAAGAAGTATGTAATCAACCAACCAGAGGGTATGGAAATTTTGCCATTTAAAGGCCATCAAAGACTCTCACCAATGAAAAACCATTTAAGTATTTACTCTATGCTATATTGTTTTTGCTGTTCACTCTTCATTTTTGAAGAGAACCAAATGACATCATGGGGTGATGTTTTGATTTGTATCAATTGGGATTTAAGTGAAGCTGTCAGTATCATTATCTTATCCAAAGTCATCAAAGTCCAACAGCAAGACAAAAGTCAAGACAACTGGTCATGGCTGTGGATGCAGAAGATGATTTTGACATCTTTGATATCTGATTATCTCTAAGCATCCCACAATGCCCATTTCAGTCACCTTCGTGAACTTTGGAACAAATTTTTCTCATTAGCCCATTTTTCCAGGGGAAATTTTCACATCATCCTAACTCACCTATGTGTTTATTGATTTTGTTTGATTACTGGCCTATTGATTACTCTCAATTTAATCTAGCCCATCTGTCATAAAGATGTGGCTACTATTTACACTATAATTTCTTCATGCCACAGCTAAGAGTTGGATGACAGAGCAACACCAATGGTGGATGAATAGGCTTGGAAAGGACTCTGCAAGTCCACACACCATAGCTGGGATACAGTGCTAAATGCTGCAGATACAAAGCAAAAGCTCCTCAAGGAGCTTACATTCTAATCAGGGAGATTTGTAAGTAAATAGGTTGCAACATTCCTACAGAGTACAATAGCAAAATTGTGAATCAAAAGAGCTTAACTCACAACAACTGTAGCAAGAATTTTTAAAATGTATTTAACTGAGAAATGATCGAGAAATCTAAGAAGAGAAACTTTAGCAAATATGTAGTTCCAAAACAGCTTCCCACAAAAGGACAACCAGAAAGTTGTGAACAATAGGCAAGGAGTCCAGACAGAAAAACTGAATCTAGAACTTCAATTCTCAAAAGTCTTTTAGCTCTGGACCTGGGAACAAGCCAAGAAAGCCCAGAGGTTGAAGCTGCTGAGCAATGGAGAGATAGATTGATAATGGAGCTAAGGTGCTCAGAGAATTGGGCATTTTTGGTCATGGTGAATCTGTGCATTTATTTTTTAACTATACTAATTTGTTACACAGATTGTATTTTGGTAGGGATGAAAAGGTTTGAAAGGATATAGAATGGTGAATGGAGGCAGTGATTGTGTAGATTGATAGCTCTATCTACTTATTCATCTATCTTTCTATCTATCTATCCTTCCTCTGCAAAAAAAAAAAGAGAAAAAAAATTCAGTGAAATATTATAAAACATATATATACCTGGATGAGTTGGGTATAGTAATTTCCATCTGACATCTTTGCTCCAGGGAAGGCTGAGGCTAGTGAAGTACTCCATAGGAAGAACAAACTGGCAAAGGTGTGAAACAGATCAAGTCAAAGCTATGGTGTGAATTAGAAGTAGAATAAGATCATGAGTGATAATTATTCTTGCACTTTCAGGTTGTGTGAAATAGGGAGATCAAATCTGAAGACAATGCAAAATATTCAGAAGAGAGCAGAATGAAGGTTAGAAGGAAACATGGATAAGCAAAACAACTTTGATAGTTATAGGTTAGATTTATTATACAATTTTTTATAAAAGCAAACAGCTTGCAATAGTTTTAGAGTTTCACATATAATCTTTATTGGTTCTACTTTGAATACAGAAATGTTTTTTTCTATTTTTTTTGGTATTTACTAAAGTAAGATTAAAAAAGAAAATAAAATTTAGAGGAAAAGGAAAAGAAAGAATTCAGGAATTCTAAGACAAAGGTGAGGAAGGTTCTAGCTATAAGGGATAGATAGTACAAAGCATGGAAATGAGAAATGGCACATTTTTGTAAAGAATAGTGAGAAGATCAATATGGAATAACCAGAGATTACTTAGAGGGAAGTAATATGCAAGAAGACTAGAAAGAGAGAAAGAAGTAATGTTGTGAACGATTTCAAATTACAAATTTAGGTAGTTTTATTTAATTGTAGATGTTAGAAGGGGCCACTGAAGTTTATTGAATAGGGATGACAGGATCATACCTTCTACTTCAGAAAATCACACTAGCAGCAGTGAATGGAATTGGAGGGGAGGGAAACTTGAATCAGAATAATTGAATAGTAATGAGGAGGACTGTGTGAATAGATAGAAAGGTATGTGGTTATACAAATGGTAGAAATGACAAGATTTGACAACTTATTGGATGTGTCAGATGGAAAAGAGTGAGAAGTAATAGATGAGATTGAGGTTATAAATCTAGGCAAATGGATGGATGGTGGTGCCTTAGATATGTGGATTTGAGGGAAAGATAATTAATTCTGTCTCAAACATACTGAATTTAAGATATGGAACATCTGATTAGAAATGCCCAATAAGAACTTGATAATGCAGTATGGCAGCTTAGGCCATAGACATATAGATACATACATAATTTACATATTTATCTGGTAGTCATCTGCATAGAAATGATAACTAAATAATAGGAGCTGTTAAATTCATGAAGTGAGAGAGCATATGAAGAAAAGAGGAGCATCACTTTCATTTCATCTTATTATGTTTGATCCATCTTTCTAATCTACTGAAATCCCATCCCAAGAACACGCAGTAGGTAGCAGAATTTATGTTGAACCCAGATACTTTGCATATCTGATCCTATCTGTGCCAAAACCTTTTTGCCTTCTCTTTTTCTCCCTTCTTACTTTCCCTCCACCAATTCATTAGTCTATATAGCAATGGGTCCCCAGCTCCTGGGATAAAAACTTATTATTTGACAAAAATTTCTGGGAAAATAGGAAAATCATATATATTGACCCACATCTACATCCTATACCAAGATAAGGTTGAAATGGGTTCATGATTTAGACATAAAGAGTAATGCTATAAGCAAATTAAGAGAACAATGGAAAGTCTACCTCTCAGATTTATAAAAAAAAAAAAAAAAAAAAAAAAGGGAGGAATTTATGGCCAAAGAAGAATTAGAGAACCTTATAAAATGCAAAATGGATAATTTTGATTTTTTAAATTAAAAAGGTTTTATACAAACAAAACCAATGCAGCCAAGATTAGAAGGGAAACAAAAAACTGGAGGAAAATTTTATATCTTAGGGTTCTGACAAAGCCGTCACTTCTAAAATATATAGAGAATTGACTCAAATCTATAAGAATACAAGCCATTCATTTCCCCTTTGGGGAAAATTTATCTTCTGAATTCAGAGTACCTAATGCACCTTCTTTTCAATAGAAAACTGAGAGTATTAGTTAAATTTTGTTCTTTTCTCATTAAAACAAACACTGATAAAGCCAAAAAAAAAAAAATACCAGCCATTCTCCAATTGAAAAATGGTCAACGGATATGAAAAAAATGATTTTCAGATGAAGAAATTAAAACCATTTCTAGTCATATAGAAATGCTCTAAATCATTATTCATCAGAGAAATAAAAATTAGGACAACTTTAATGGTACTTTTGAGGTACCACTAAACCCCTCTTAAACTGGCTAAGATAACAGGAAAAGATAATGATAAATGATGGGAGGGAATGTGGGAATACAGAGACACTACTACATTTTTGGTGAAGTTGTGAACTGAGCTATCCATTCTGGAGAGTAATTTGGAACTATGCCAAAGATCTATCAAACTGTGTTTATATAGCCTTTGATACAGCAATGTCTATACTGAGTCTGTGTCCCAAAGTGATCATAAAAAAGGCAAAAGGACCCACATATGCAAAAATGTTTGTATCAGCCCTTTTTGTATTGGCAAGTAACTAGAAATCAGTGGATGCCCATTGATTGGAGAATGGCCGCATAAGTTATAATCTATGAATGTAATGGAATATAATCAATGATCAGCGGGTTTCAGCCATGCCTAGAGCAATTTGCATGAACTGATGCTAAATGAAGTGAATAGAGAACTAAAAGAACATTGTACACAGCATCAACAAGATTGTGTGATGATCAATTCTCATGGATATGGCTCTTTTCAACAGCTAGGTGATTCAGGCCAGTTCCAGTGATTTTATGGGGGAGAGAGCCATCTACACCCATAGAAGACTATGGGAATTGAGTATGTATTACAACCCAGAATTTTCACTTTTTTGTTGTTTGTTTGCAATTTTTCTTTCACATTTTTCTTTTTTTATCTGATTTTACTTATGCAGCATGATAATGTGAAAATATGTATAGAAGAATTGCATATGTTTAACATATATGTGATTACTTGCTATCTAGGAGAGGTAGTGGGGGAAGAAAGGGAGGAAAATTTTTGGAAGACAAGGTTTTGCAAGGGTGAATGTTTACATGTGCTTTGAAAATAAAAAGCATTATAAAAATATAAAAAAGAAATATGCTAGAAAACAAGGATTGTAATTGGAAAGTGAAAAAAGAAAACTATGCATATATTTTGACAATAAAAAGGTTTTTAAAAAAGAAAACTATCTTTGTATGTATTTTGAAAATAAAAAGCTATTATTAAGAAAAAGAAAAATAATGAAAGTGGAAAAATAGCATTCTTCAGTCTGTATTTAAACATTTGTTCTTTCTCTGGAGATGGAGAATATGCTTCATTATTAATCCTTTTGTATTGTCTTGGATCATTGTATTGCTGAGAATAGCCAAATCATTCATCATACAATATTACTGTTATTGTGTGCAATATTCTCTTGGTTCTGTTCACTTCACTTTGCATCACTTGATGTAAGTCTTTTCAGGTTTTCTGAAATCATCCTGGTTGTTATTTTTTTATAACAATAATATTCCATTTACAACAATCATATACCACAACTTTCATACCTATTTCCCAATTGATAGGCACTTTGACTTCCAGTTCTTGGCTACTACAAAAAGAACTGCTATAAATATTTTTGTACACCACTGGTATGCTTCCGCTAAGCTCATTAGTTAAGAATCCATTGGTCATCCAGTCTTAAGTATATTTTAGAAAGGCAAATTTACTTAGATGTTACTATAAGAATAATTGGTATAAAACAGTTTCTGTAGCACTGTCCAATAAGAATATCTAGTCTCTAAGGGAAAATATTCAATCTTAGAGAGAAAGTGTATCAAAGTGGAAAGTCACAATTCTTAGTTACTAGAAATCCTTTTCTTCCATTTTGAGTTGCTCAGGAAGTTGCCTTTGGCTTGGTATAGTTTATTTGCTATGAATATGCTTCCAGTATATCCTTGGCTCTCAATAAAAACAGCAACTTTTGCTAATCTAGGTATCATGTGAGGAGAATGATGAGAAATTAGGAAGTCTAACATTCTCTTAACCTTTACAAATTCACAAGATCCTCTTCTAGCCCAAAGGTGTTAGGAAGGAATCATAAAGTTAAAGATGAAGCCTCTCATCACCTGCAACAACTGCCTACATGGTTTCTTCTTGGACAGTTACCTAGGATGCTATTCATGTTCCTGTTTCTAGAATCACCCTTTCTTAGCTACATCCCATGGATTTCAATGACCTTTCAACATTTAGTTTAAATCTATGATTGAAATTGATTTATTTTACATCTTATCCCTTACTTTTAGTGGAGTAGACTGACTTGATTGAGTAAATCATAACATCATTGTAGTTAGATTCCCGAAACTGAATAAAAACTAAGCAAGATAGGAGACTGTAACAGCAGCAACCTTACTGAAATCTATCGCAATCATCTCAAGCAGCAGCGCTTGAGAGCTGTTTATGAGTAGGATCTTCCCAGAGTTGCTTTGGTAACCCGTGGGGAAGGAAAGGGAGAAGAGACCTGGTAAGACTTTTTTAGTTGGGCTAATTAAATGGGCCAATGCCATGCCAGGAGACTGATGAGAAACTTATGCGACTGTTTCTCAGTCTTCTTGTATCATTGTCATCATCCTCTCACATGAAGAAATCCAGTCTTCCTATCTGATTTAGACCTCCAGCAGCCACTGGCAGATGGCTCTCCTACACAAGATGTGAGATCATTGTTTGAAGTTTCTAGACTACCTGATTTTTGAAGTTCCTTTTAGCTCTAACATTGTGATTCCCTTATATCCATTAAGCTGTTTGAGGGAAGGGACTGCTTTTTTCACTTTTGTATGTGTGCTATGTTCTCAGCATAATATCTCTCACATGGTAGTTGTTTAATAAATGCTTATTGATTGACTGTGGAAAATCTACAAAACCATGATGACTGGGTCCACTAAAAATTGTCACATGATCTCAACTGATCCCACATTGCAACAAAGCAATCCTTTTATACCTTGCTAATTGATTCACTGTTATACTCACTACAGCACCTGTTCCAAACTTTATTTTTCCTCAAGTCTGCCATAGTTTCCCAAAGCAACTCTTTCCCAAACCTCCCACCTGAAGACCTTTCCTCATATTTCATCAAAAAATGGACTATTTGCAGATTTTTTTTTCTTCTTTTAATTTCTCTCAGATGCTTTTCCTCCACTATCTTCTCTGACTTTGTCTCGCATGAAGAGATGGTCCTTCTGTTTGCCAAGGCAAACCCTATTTACCAACATCCTTGATCTCATTCCATCCTCTCTTCTCCAGAATATAGTCTCCTCTATCATGGCCTATTTTCACTAATCTTCAATCTCTTTTTTTCTACTGACTGCATTTTTAATGCCACATCTTCACATTCTCAAATAAAACAAAACAAAAAAATAAAAAATGCTCACTTTATCTTAACAAACCCAATAGGCATTGTTTTATTTCATTTCTCTTGTTTGAGAATAAATTCATCAAGAAACCAGTCTATAATTAGTATTTCCATTTCCTCTCTTTTTATTCTCTTCCAAACCCCAGGCAGTCTGCCTTTTGACTTCATCATTCAAATAAAACATCTTTCTCCAAAGTAAAATATCTTCATTGACAAATGTAATGGCCTTTATTTGATCCTCATTCTTTTTTAAGCTTATAAAACAGCTAAATGACAAGGTATAGTAGGAACAATGGCTATAAAGACAATTGCTCAATATTGGAACACACACAGTTCCTGAGGAGAGTGAACTCAAACTTGAGATACAAGCACATTTGTATCTCAGGGTACCTTCTGCTCCTAGTTCTGAATGATCTTTTCTCTCTTTCTATAATCTTAATTAGATTCCCCTTATGTGTAGTTCTCTGTTCCATTCAGAGGACATAAGTCTTTTGAGAGTTCATAGCCTTCACTGCCCTGTCATGGAGCACCCGCAAGACCACATAAACTATTAGTTGCCGAAGATTGTCTATCTTTATAATCTCTCTCACCTCTGGTCCCTTTTCTACACTCATTCAGCTACAACCTTAGTTCAGACCCTCCCTACCTGTCACTTGTTATAATGGCAACAGTTTCCTAATTGGTTTCCTCAAATCTCTTACTATCTCAGCAATCCAATATTCTATTGCTAATGCTATTTTCCTTAAGTGTGATGACCGCATATTTAAAATCAACCGGTGTCAGGATTTCAGGTTAGGGGAAAATCGTCGATCTTTATTCTTAGTGGAGGTGAAGAAGGATCGAAAGTGAAGGGGGATTGGAGGTGAAGGGGGATTAGCAATGTGAGCAGCTGTGTTGAGACACCAGCCAGCAGTCTCTCTTTCTGCTTCCTTCTCTGCTCTTCTGCCTCCACCCACCAAAATCGTCATTTCCTATACAACACATCAGGACTTGCACAAAGAGTGAGCAGGGGCCATTCTTTCTCCAATCATATATATTAATAGAGTATGGTCCAATTACTATTTAGCCTCATGTGCTTGGGACCTCAGTACATCAACTCAAGCCTTAGCCCATTACACTTATTTCTTTGATTATCTTTCCAAAATTTTATTTTTAGCATTTTTTTCCTTTTAAATATTCAATTTTAGAGACTCTCCTTCCCTTCCATTTCTCCTCCATCCACTGAGAAGACAAACAATATGATATCAATCATACATGTAAAATCATACAAAATAGTTTCCTATTAGTGTTTATCTCAAAAACAAACCATCACAAAAATAAAGAAATCAAGGTAATTATAATACAATTTTCACTCAGAATTATCAGTTCTCTCTCTGGAGGTACATAGCATTATTCATCATGAGACCTTTGGAATTGTCTTGGATTATTATATTGATCAGAGTAGCTAAGTCTGTCATAGCTGATCATTATTACAACATTACTGTTATTGTACACAATGATTTCCCAATTCCTTGCTTTCACTTTGCATTAATTCATATAAACTCACCATATTCTTTTCTTTGAAGCCATAGCCCCATCATTTCTTTTAGCACAATAGTATCCCTCATAATCATAAGCCACAACTTGTTCAGCCATTTCTCAATTAATTAGAATCCTCTCAATTTCTAATTCTTTGCCACCACAAAAAGAGCTGCTAAAATGTTTTTGTATATAGAGTTCGCTTTTCTTTGATGTTTCTGGGGTACAGACCTAGTAGTGGTATTGCTGAATCAAGGGGTACATACAATTTTATAGCTCTTGAGGCATGATTCCAGATTGCTCTTTAGAGCAATTGGACCAGTTCATTAGACCACCACCAATTCATTAATGTACCTATTTTCCCCTGGAGCACTTGTGTCACTAATAGATATGTGGTACACAGATATATTTTAATTTGTCTTTCTCTAATTGATAATGATTTAGAGCATTTTTCCCTGTCTGAGTGTGGATAGCTTTTATTTCTTCTGAAAACTGCCTATTCATATCCTTTAACTCTTTATCAATTGGAGAATGCTCTTATTTTTATAAATTTGTCTCAGTACCCTATATATTCTTTGTCAGAAAAAAATTTGATGTCATTTAAAAAATATTACTTCATTGTCCAAATTTACCTTTTAACAAAAAGTAACTTACTAACTCTTTCAATTAAAGCTAATTTTATTTTTGCTTTGTCTGAAGCCATGACTGCCACTGATCTTCATCCACTTCAGCTAAAGGTCTAGCCCTTCATTTCAAGTCTGTATCTTTTTATCACAAATGTGTCTCTTATATAAAACATATTGTTGGATTCTAATTTCCAATCCATTTTGCTCTCCTCTTTTATTTTATGAATTAGTTCATCCCTTTCACACTCACAGTTACAATCACTGTATATTTCCCCTTACCATTTTCCTCTCTTTATCTCCCCCTCTTTCTTTTTATCCTGTGCCTCCTAAAAATGTCTGTTTTGCTTCAGGCCATTACATCCCCAATCCATTCCTCCTTTTATCATTTTCCACATTTCTTTTCCCCTTCCTTTTCTCTCTCCCTATTAGGTAAAATAGATTTTTATACCTAACTGAGTGTGCATGTGTATTCTTCTCTTTTTGAAACAATCTCAGTGAAAGTAGAATCCTTATTCTTTAGTATTTGGTACTAACAATCACCCTTTTCCTTTATATACTCTCATCACTAGGTTTTAGTGATGCACTTCTTTCCTGGTTCTCCTTTTAGATGTCTAACTATTTCTTCCCAGGATCTTTGACCAATCTCCTAATATAAACATTGTTTAATTGTCAATGGGAAGAATATTGGGGGGGCTCATGAATGAGAAGAGTACAAAATTAGCTTTTCAGAATTATTCTTAAAATTGTAACATTAATAGCAGCCACGCTTTAGAAACATGGCCCATCAATGCTAAATGTAGGTAAGTAGCCCCAGAGTGGGGAATAATATATGTATTACTCTCGTCCATCACTAATGGAGATATTAATTTCTTGAGGATAAGGACAGTTTCTACTTTTATACCAGCTACATAAGGGCACTAAGTATTTACTTCTTGATGATTATGGGTTTTCCCAGACATCAATAGTGGAGCTTATTATTCACCAATCTAAGTGAAATTGTGAAAATAAACCCACTAAGAGAACCCATAATTTATCTAGTCTAAAGACCAAGTAGAACTATTTTGCAGATTTTTTTTAAATCAAGAATTCCATTTTTTAACTCCATGGATATGAAGTAGGCCTAAATTCATTAGAGTTCCAAGGAATGCTAAGATTGAATGGTTTTAATATGGAGCAAAAACAGAAGCAAGAGCTCAAATGATACCCAAGTCTGGAGTTGTTTTTAAAAACACAAATCTATTAGCCACCAGCACTTCCAAAGAGTTCACTATACTTCCCCTGGATCAATCAAACAACTTTACATATTCATAACTGTGTTTACACTGATCTATGGTTATTGTTTTTGCCAAGAAATTGTTTATTTCTCCTATATGTGTGTACATACACATATGTAAAGATGAATAGGTATGTAGAATAGGTGTATAGAAACAAAAGCATATTATATAGATACATATGCATATATGCATTTTTGGAGGTGTGTGTGTGGGAGGGGAGTCTCATTGACTTTAGTCAAAAATAGATAATGGAAGAAGAGAATGCAAAAATTAAACTTAAAGTAGTCACATTGTTAGCTAAAAAGAAGTATCCTCTTACTAGGTGCTGGTTGCCATGAAGGTAGCTGGTGTAAGAGAAGAGGATATGGATCATACAAGTTCATAGATGATATTATAATTTATATTTATAAACAAAATATGATTGTAGATATCCCTCAAAATAGCAGGATATTTATATGCCATTATCTGAAGATATAAATTCTTGTTAACTATTCTAGAAACATATTATGAAGAAGTGGAATTTAGGATGCCATCTTTTTTTTTTTTTGGTATAAACCTTCCTACATGTCTCCTTTGTTAGATTATAAATTCTTTGAAAGTATGGTTATGAATTGTATTTATACCTTTATCTGGTGTGTGGCACATAGTAGGTATTTTTTACTCTCTTGTTGAATGTTTGTTTAAACAATGAAATCATAAACAACGCATGAAAATAGGTTATCAATCTGGGAAAAACAAAGGTATGACCAGCAAAGAATGTGAAATAATCATGATATCAGCAGAAAATAAGGAAGGCCTCATCATATTAACTGGATCACCTGTGTCAGTCCAGTACAATAATTGTAGGAGATGAATAAGAATAAAATAGTAAGAATAAACAAGTTTTGAATGTTTGCATATCAATCTATCCATAAGGAGTTAAAAGCAGAAAGAAAAATGTGTAATTCAAATTATTATTGCAAAAATGCCTTCCACATATGTTTCAGAAAGTATGTTTTAATGGTTGTTTTAAATGGTGAGAGGATTTTAAATTCTAAAGCAAGATATAAAGTTAAGGTCAAATTAATCATTCTGGTTTAACTTGGAATACTAAATATTAATGTTCATCCTTAGCACGTGTGGCATATTTTATGCCATTCATCTGATTATAAATAGTTCAGACTGTGACATGTCATGATTCACAATGTATAAACTGTCAGTACTCTTTACTGCACATCAGTCAGACCCTTCTAACCCTGCTAATTAATGAGCAAGTAAAAATGAAGTGTGCTTCTTTGGAGAAGGGAAATTTTCTCATAAATAAAGCTTCTCAATATATAGACAATGATGGTGATTGAAGACATTTGGTAAGCATAGGAGGAAAATTGGATTGTCTGGGAAAGTTTCAAATACAAGAGAGAAATTTCAATCAGGAAGTTATGATATTGTGGGTAAGGGAGGTTAGAAAGATATTTCATTGGTATTAAGTTTTAAGCAATCAATTAATATTTTAGAGGTTGCTTCTTTGTGAAAAGAATTATGGGAAATAGCAAGGGACGTAGTTAGTTCCAGCTTTGAGCTGATTAGAAAGATGCAAATTGGGAACATATCATATCAAAATGCTTTGTCCTATAATGTACAATATGTATTTTTAAATATACATAATGAACTCAGCCTTTTAATTCCTAGGTCTATATTTCCAATTCCACTGTCTACCCCAAACTTCAATCCAACCATTTCAAATTAGAGGTACAGGAGATATCTTTAACTTAAAACATATATAAACTAAACTGCCTCTAAACTTTTTATTGTTGCAAAATTTCCTAATTTTGTCAATATTTCACCATCCTTCAAGTGTCCCAGATTTGTAATGTTTCAGGATTATCTAGCCTTCTCATTCTCCCTTATCTCACATATCCAATCAATAACTCAATCTTGCTATTTCATCCCACCTCTCACTTCTTAGGCTATCTCTTCATTCACATAGCTACTACCTGAGTGGGATCTAATCATATCTCTTCTAGATTATTTCAATAGCCTCCTGATAAGTTTCCTTTTTTCAAATCTCTCCTCAATATTACATCCTATGTACTACTACCAAATTAATTTTGTTGACCATGTGATTCTCATAATCACGAACCATTCCCATTACCTCTGGGATTAATGAAGACTCCTTTGATGAGCTTTTAAAATTTTACATAATGTAATACCAACCTATCTTTCTGTCATTGAACATTATTCCTCCTCTTCCATTCGATGCTCCAGCCAAGCTGGCCTTCCTTTTGTTCCTCATAGTCAACATTTTTTCATTTATCTCAATTCTCTGCACTCCTCTCCTGACCCTATGCCTGGAATTAACCAATAATGAAGTAATTGTTAAGCCCTTCTATGTGCCAGTCATTGTCCTTCACTGTGCTGGCTACTGACAATACAAAAATTGAAACAATCATTATTTGCAATGTACCTCTTCTTTACATGAGTAAGTCTTTCTAGGTTGTACTGAAATCTGCTTGCTTGCCGTTTCTTATAACACAATTATATTTTGTTACATTTACATGCAACAACTTGCTCTGCTATTCCCCAATTGATGGACATCCCCTCAATTTCTAATTCTTTGCCAGCACAAAAAGTGCTGTTAGAAATATTTCATACAGAAGAGACCTTTTTTCCTTAAAAAAAATCTCTTTAGGATATAGATTTAATAGAGATATTACTGGATTAATGATGTGTGCAGTTTGATTTTGGACCATAATTCTAAACTGCTCTCCACAATGGTTAGATAAGTTCACAACTCCACCAACAGTGAATTAGTGTCCCACCTAATAGCATTTTTAAAAAGAAGGCTTCAGTGATTTTTTATTTTTTTCTTTGCATAATTCTCACTAACTTCCTTCTTCCCCACAATTCTTTTTGCCCTTCAAATTTAAAAAATCCATTATAAGAAATAATCATAATCAAACAAAACAAATCTATACAAAACCTATGCATAAAAATGCACATTTTATTCTATACCTCTAATTCATTATCTCTCCAGCAAGAGATGGAATTGTGATTGATCATTACATTGATCTTATTTCTTAAGTCATTTGAAGTTGTTTTTCTTTGCTATTTCATAGTAATTGTATATAAGTTATTTTCCTAGCTTTACTCATTTAATTGCATTAGTTCAAACAAACTTTCCCAAGTTTCTCTAAATCTACCACTTCTGTCATTTCTTATGCCCTAATAAATATTCCATTCTATTTATGCATTATAATTTATTCAACAATTCCCCAGTGCATGAAATTCATACTCCTTCAGTTTTCTGTTCTTTGCTATAATAAAAATGCTGCTTTAAGTATTTTTATACTTACAAATCCTTTCCTTGTTTCTTTTATTTCTTTGGACATATATACCTATTAGTTAACATAGCTGGGTCAAAGGTCGTTTGTAGTTTAGCAACTTATGTGGATAATTTATACATTCTGTAGATATATTTAGTGAAATTACTCTTTCTTCCTGCTTAGTCAAGTTGGTAATATGCAGAAATACTAATAATTTATGTGGATTTGTTTTTACATCTTGAAATTTTGCTAGTTATTTTTTCAATTAATTATTTAGGCAAATCTCTAGGGTTCTTTAAACAGACCATCTACAAAACATGATCATTTTCTTTCCTTTTTTCATGTGCCTATTTCCTCATTTTTAATTCCTCTTACTATAATTAGTATTTCTAGAACTATATTATACAATAATACTGATAATAATAATTTTTCATCATTATTGATTATATATAATAGTCATTTTGAGTTTTAGATAAATGTTTATTGACCACTTGAAGGAAATATACACTTATGCCTATGCTTTTTAGAATTTTTAAGATAATTAAAGGTATTGTTATCAAAAGATAATTCTAAATTTTTATATATGTAATTTTTATTGTTACATGGTCTGTTATATAGTTTTCATATACTGAGCCAACATTGCTTCATAGTTATAAATCCATACTAAATATATTGCTATAATTTGATATTCATTATGGATATTAGTTTATTGGTTCTTCTTCTTCACCATGTGTATATCAGATAATTTGGTAAGCTCTTTCTCCCTACCCATTTTTGTAAAGAATTTATTAAATAATATAATATATTATTCTTTGAATATTTGATAGCATTTAATTTAGAAATCTATCTAGTCCTGGTTCTTCCCACCCATGGTGGGAATTCATTTATGACTTGTTCAATTTCTTTTGCTGAAATAAAATACTTTAAATTGCTTACTTATTGTTTTTGTTAACCTGAAAATGTTATCCTTTTATAAATTTTCATCAATTTTATTTAACATTTCACTTTTGTTGGCATATAATTGGGTAAAATAAATACTAATTTCTTTTCTTTTTGCCTTCATTTGTTGTGAACTCTATTTCATTTTTGATAGCAATGATTTGATTTTCTTATTTCCTTATAAAATCAAATTAGCTAATGTTTTATCTATTTTATTATTATTTTTAAAAATAAGGTAAGAGTTCTGTGAATTTAATATTATGGGATCTTTTTTTTTTTAATCTTCTCTTTGGTTTTGAGAATTTCTATGTTACACTTAGTTGCTGGTGATATTTTTAATTTCTTACTAGTAGAAATTTTTAAATTATATGGCCAGTTCATTTACTTTTTCTTTGTGTCTTTTTTTTATGAAAGAGTTTGAAGATATGAAATTTTCCTTAAGGACTGCTTTGATTGTACCTGCTCCCCAAGTTTTGTGTAGTGTTTCACTGCTGTCCATTTCTTTGGTGAAATCTCTTGAACTGACAATTCTTTAAAATTACATTATTTTTCTCTATTAACTTGAACAATTTCTTAAAAGTTCATGTTTTGATTAAAATATTTGTGGTATTGAAATAAAAAAAATCTTCAATATTTTTGCTCTTCTACATTTCTTAATGAGATTTTTCTTCTGTTCATCCTACTCATTCTAATTTTGTGTGAATCATTATGTTTCAAATGTGTGTCTTGCAAAGAACATAAAGGATATCCCAAAAGTCTTGGTGTAGTTTTAATTATAATAAGCTCATAACTACACAAAAACTTTTGTGATATCTTATATTCTGATTTCTACCTCATTCTTTCATCTTTCATTTTTTTTTGTGAGTTCAACTCATCTTTTTTCTTTTACAGCTATGATCACTAATTGCAAATTGTCTTTCATCATATTCTCTAAGATTCTTTACTCTTCATATTTATCTCTTTATGGAGGAGATAGTGATTAACAGGAATGATCTATAATTGAATGGATTGCTTCCAAACTTCTTCACCTCTTTTCTTTTCTTCTTCTAGACTCTAATTATTAGTTCTTATACTTTCTTTTTTATTTTTTATTTCCTTCCTTTTATGATTCATCCTATGAAGTAGAAGTTTGCATTGCTTTTATCTCCTGTATATTATCTTCCTTCACACTTTTCACCTTTCCCTATTTTTGTCATGTGTAATGTATTTCTACCACCAATTCTTTGTGCACGTGTGTTCAATGCTCCTTTGTCTTATTCAGATTAGAATGAAAGTTCATATAATATACTTGTTCTCCTCATTATTTCCTTTTTTAAAAAAAATCTTCATCTTCATCCCAATTATGAGAAATAGTTTCACTCCCCTTACATATTTTTTTTTTCATTTCTTCCATTGAGTATACCTTTATCTTTCCTTTTTCTTTCCTCTCTTAAGTTCATCAGTATAGAGTAAAACCATCACCAGACTGTGTCCCTTGTGGATATTAATGAGCTGAAAAGACATTTGTCTCTTCTCCCTCTAATTAAGATCCATTTTTCCCTAGAAGATTATATCTAGTCTTGCAAAGCAAATTATTTCTGGTTCTAAACCTTTACTCTTTTCCTTTTTCTATTTAATTTTCACAATTCTATTTCTTTTATAGTTGTAGTTGTCAAGTTTTTATTGTTCTCACTATGCTTACTTGGTACATGAATTCTATCTTGCTACTTGCAATATTTATTGCTTAAAAGTTCTGGATTTGGGATATGACTTTCCAGGGAGTTTTCATTTTGGGTTTTCTTTCAGAGTTGACTAAGGGCTTCTTACTTTTCCTTTTACTTCTTATAGATCTGGGCAGTTTTAAATTAATGATTTTATAAAATCTATATTTTGCAGTATCTAAATTTTTGTTTTATACAAGGGAACACAATTCTCAAATTATTTCTTTGATCTTTGGGAAGGGGGGTCACTTTCTCAAGTAACATACATATTATAACATTTTGTTTTACTTTGGATAAACTTTTTTTCTCACTCCCATTCCACATTAAAAAACCAAAACCAAAAACTAATATATATAATCAAGTAAAACAGCTTCTTGTGTTTTCTATGTCCAAAAATGTTAACTTATTTATTATTTAAATACTTTTTTCTTCACATTATTTTTCTTGTCTTATTGTTATTTCTAGAAATTTTAGCAACATATTATGTAAAGTGGTTTTAATGGTTATCCTTGTTTACCATGGATAGTATTTTTTTAAAAGCCTCTAACTTATTCTCTTTGCATATCATGCCGGCTCTTTTAATACATACTCTTTAAAATGATAGACACTATTTATAGAATATATCCATTTGTTTCTATCTTGAAGTGTGTCCAGCAAAAATAGATGTTGTATTTTGTCAAAAGCTTTTTCTGCATCTACTAATATATTATTAGTTTGTTATTAACATTGTTAATTACATTATTGTTTTCCTCATATTCAATCAATTTTGCATTATTAATATAAATTCAAACTACTAATAGTGTAGAAGAGAGATATTAAACATAATTTCTGAGTGCGGCTAGAACTAAAATTAAAATATAATTGAGAAATATATAACAAAATAAATACAAATGCAATAGAATATAAATAATGTTAATCTATGATTTTCTGTCAATGTGTGGTCTGGAGGGATCCTTACTTATGGTTAAATGGCTTCCTTTCTACTTGACTTTGATATCATTGAGAAAAAGTCTCTATATATTACTATAGCCTCTTGTATTATATTTTTAAAATTTTAAGTCACTTTCATTATAGATACTAATTTACATTGTTCTTTCTCTATTTTGTCTCCTCTTCTTGAACTTTAGGTATTAAATCTTATTTTTTATCATAGGAGGAATTCAATTGGATTTCATTTTTTCTATTTTTCTGAATAATTTATATAGCCACCTTTTCATTTCTGGAGGAAATATTGGACCCTTGTTTGGTTCCCTTTTGTATTCTTTAGGATTTTACACTGCTTTCTCCAAACATTTTGTGCTTTGTTCCTCAAAGATTTCAGATCTAACTCAAGACTACATGAAGGGTAGTTCTGTAGGTGGAGCCAAGAATCTGCTTCAGCTTTTCAATTTCCATTGAAAACCACATGAAACCAAGCCTTTGAACAGAGTCTGAAGGACTGAAGCCACTCTCCAGCTCAAGATAGACTGAAAACACCTCAAGAAAGGTCACTCTCAATGGGATGAGAAAGATGTTCAGTTATGCTTAGATAGACTCTGGGAAAGCCAGTGAGAGAATCTTACTCACAGCAAATCAGCAACTAAGACCCTCAGTCCTGGCTCAGTAGAGGAGCAAATCAGGAGGGCAGCTTCCAGTCTCAGCTCAGAAGGCAAATTCTGGGAAATCAGCTGTTTCCTGAACAGAACAGGCAAAGTTAACCCTACAAACATAAAGAGCCCCTGTCTTCAAAGCCCAGGTTTAGAGTTGCACAGGAAGCTTGGGACAGTGCTACTTTTATCCCAGGAACACAGCTCCATCTTAAAAGTTAAAAAAAAGAAAATGAAGAAATACAAAAAAGAAAAGGAAAGAAAATAAAAAGAAAAAAAGAATCTTGACCATAGAAAGCTATTAGGGTGATAGGGCAGACCAAAAAACAAACTCCAATGGTAATAGAATGTCCACAGAAGAAATCTCAGAGAGGGAGATAAACTGGTCTCAAGTGCAAAGAGACTTCTTGGAAATGCTCATAAAAGACTTCAAAAGGCAAATAAGAGAGGTAGAAGAAAAAATGAGAAAATAACAAGAAATATGCATGAGAGAGAAAACAGTTTGGAAAAGGAAGGAAAAAATTAAAGAAAAAAATTAAACAGTAGAATAAACCAAATGGAAAAAGAAATACAAAAGCTAACTAAAGAAAATCATACATTAAAAGCTAGAACAATGCAAGTAGAAGCTAATGACTTTGTAAGACAGCAAGAATCAGTCAAACAAAATAAAAATAATGAAAAAATGGGAAAAGAATGTGAAATGCCTTATTGAAAAACAGCTGACCTGAAAAATAGATCTAGAAAAGACAATTTAAAAATTATTGGTCTACCTGAAGGCCCTGACCTCCCCCCCCCCAAAAAAAAAAGATCCTGGATAGCATTCTACAAGAGTTCATTAAGGAAAAATGCCCCAATATTCTAGAAATAGAGGGAGAAATATTCATTAAAAGAATTCATCAATAACATCTGGAAAGAGATTCCACAAGAAAAACTCCCAAGGAACATTGTTGCAAAACTCCAAAACTATAATCTCAAGGAAAAATACTGCAATCTGCCAGACAAAAACATTTCAAATATCAAGGAACAATAGTCAGGATTACCCAGCAGCTGGCAACTTCTGCAATAAGGGATCAAAAGGCCTGGAATGACATCTTCTGGAAGGCAAAAGACCCAGCTGGGGTCACAATCAAGAATTAATTACCCAGTGAGACTCAGCATCATATTTTAGGGGAGAAGAGGGAGCTTCCATGAAATGAGACTTTTTCACTATTGAAAAAAACAGAACTAAACAGAAATTTTAATCTACAAAAAACAGACACAAGAGAATCATAGAAAGGTAAACAAGGGGGAAATATATATATATATATATATATATATATATATATATATACACACACACACATATATATATACACAAACATATATATGTATGTATGTATGTATATATATTTAAAGATTAAACTGTTTATATCCTTATATAGGAAAATGATATATGGAACTCTTACGAACTGTATTAGACAGTGGGACAGACAGAAGAGGGTATCATATGGACGGAAAATGTAGTTACAAATAGACACTGATTTGATGACATCAAAGAAAAAGACATTAAGGAGTGGGAAAAGGTCTCTACAAGAAAAAGAGGAAAGGGCAGGTATACTGAGACAATTAGTTCACAATTAGTGGCTCAAAAGACTTATTACAATCCAAGGAAATAGAGAGGGGGGTGAGCCTTGTCTGAAGCTTGATCTCATCAGTTTAGGTTCTAAGAGGGAATAACTTATTCATTCAGTTAAGTATAGAACTTTATTTAATCCTATAAAGAAGTAGGAGAAAAAAGAGGAAAAGAAAAGGGAGGCACAAGATAAATGGGAGAGCAGAAACACTAGGAAAAAAGGTAAGGGAATAGGGGAAGTGCTGATAGAAGACAAGGTAGTGGGTAGGGTGGATTAAAAAAAAAAAACCCACAAGCCTGAAGACTGAGTGGAAAGAGAGAACAAAAGTATATACAGTGGAGAAAAATAGAATGGAAGGAAATACTGAGCTGGTAATCATAACTGTTAATATAAAAGGGATGAACTCTCCCAACAAAGGAAGCAAATAGCAGAATGTATTAAAAAACAAAATTCTACAATATGTTGTTTACCAGAAACACATTTGACACAGAGAAACACATAAAGAATAAAAGTAAAAGGCTGGAACAGAATTTATTATGCTTCAACTGAAGTTAAAAAAAAAAAAAAAAAGCAGGGGTAGCAATTATGATCTTAGATCAAGCAAAAGTAAAAATAGATCTTATTGAAAGCTATAAGGAGGGAAATGACATCTTGATAAAGGGTACAGTAAATAATGAAGTAATAACAACATTAAATGTGTATGCAACAAGTGCTACCACCTGGCAGGCAAATTTCTAGAGAAGATTTTAAACCAGTTACAAGAAAAAATAGCAAAACTATTCTAGTGGAGGACCTCAACCTTCACCTCTCAAAATCAGACAAATGTAATCATGAAATAAACAAGAAAGAAAGCAGGGAGGTTAATAGGATCCCAGAAAACCTAGATATGATAGATCTTTGGAGAAAATTGAATAGAGACAGAAAGGAATACATCTTTTTCTCAGCAATCCATACACTTACACAAAAAATAACCATGTATTAGTGCATAAAAACCTCACAAGCAAATACAAAAAGGCAGAAATAGTAAATGTTTCCTTTTCAGACCATCAGCAATAAAAATTATAATCAATAAAAAGGCAGGGAAAGATGGACCAAAAATCAATAGGAAATTAAATAATATGATTTTTAAAAATGAGTGAGTCAAAAAACAAATCATAGAAACAATTCAGAATTTCATCCAAGAAAATAGCAATAATAAAACAACATGCCAAAACTATAGGATATAGCCAAAACAGTTCTTAGGGGAAATTTTATATCTGTAAATAACTACATGGATTAAACAGAGAAAGAGCAGATCAATGAATTAAGCATACAACTAAAAAAACTAGAAAGAAAAAAAAATTTAAACCCCTAATTAAATAACAAATTTAAAATTTTGAAAGTCAAAAGAGAGATATAAAAAAGAAGAGACTAAGAAAATTATTGAACTAATAAAAAACTAAGAGTTGTTTTTATGAAAAAACTAACAAAATAGATAAACCTTTGGTTAATTTGATCAGAAAAAGAAAAAAAGAAAACCAAATCATCAGCATCAAAAATGAAAGGGGTGAATTCATCACCAATGGGAAAAAAAAAAAGAAGCAATAGTTAGGAGATATTTTGCACAACTTTATGGCAGCAAGTCTGGCAATCAAACCAAAATGGATGAATATTTACAAAAATATAAATTGCCCAGGTTAACAGAAGGGGAAATAAAATACTTAAATAGTCCTATTTTCAAAAAAAAAAAAGAAATTGAACAAGTCATTGATGAACTCCCTGCAAAAAAATCTCTAGGGCTAAATGGATTCACAAGTGAGTTCTACCAAACATTTAAAGAACAATTAATTTTAATACTATGAAAGTTAGTTTTTTAAAAATAGGTAAAGACAGAATTCTGCCAAATTCCTTTTATGACACAAATATGGCATTTATACCTAAACCAGGAAAAGCCAAAACAGAGAAAGAAAATTACAGAACAATCTCCTTGAAAAATATTGATGCAAAAATTTTAAATAAAATATGAGCAAAGAGATTACACCAACTTATCAGCAGGGTAATACACTATGACCAAATAGGATTTATACCAGGAATGCAAAACTGATTCAATATCAAGAAAACTGTTATCATTATTTACCATGTCAAAAACAAAACCAACAGTGATCATATGATAATCGCAATAGATGTAGAACAAGCTTTCTGACATAGCATTTCTGTTAAATTCCTATAAAAAATGCTAGAGAGCTTAGGGATAAAAGGAGCTTTCTTTAAAATAATCAACAGTGTATATATATATATATATCACAGTAATCATTATTTGTAATGGAGAAAAGCTACATGCATTTCCAATAATGATGCCATTATCATCACTATTATTCAATATTGTACAAAAAATATTGGCTTTGGCAATAAGAAAAGAAGAAGAAAATAAAGGATTTAGAATAGGCAATGAGGAAATAAAACTATCACTCTTTGCAGATGACATGATGATAAATGTAGAGAATCCTAAAAAAAATCATCCAAAAACCTACTAGAAACAATTCACAGCTTTAGCAAAATTGCAGGATATTAAATAAACCCACACAAATCATCAGCATTTCTAAATATTAATGACAAAGCCCTTAATCAGCAAGAGAGAGAAAGAGAAAGTCCATTTAAAATTACTATAGACAAAATAAATTGGAAAAGGAGTGAATGTCCATCAATTGGAGAATGGCTGAAGAAGCTGTGGTACATAAAGATAATAGAATATTATTACTGTTCTATAAAAAGTAATGAACAAATTGATTATAGAAAGGCATAGAAAGATTTACATGAACTGATGCTGAGTGAAACAAGCAAAATCAAGAATAAGTTGTACACAAGAACAGCAAAAATGTACGATGATCAACTATGAAAAGGTTGGTTCTTCTTGGCAGTCATGCTCCAAAGCAATCCCTATAAACTTTGTACAGAAAATGCCGTCTCCATCCAGAAGAAAAGATCTAAGGAAACTGAATGTAAATCAACATATGCTATGTTAACTTCTTTTTTTTTTTTTCCTGTTTTTTCTCTCTCCCATGTTCTTTTTTTTCTTGTTTGCTCTGATTTTTCTCTCCCAATATGATTCATAAAGTAATATGTATTAAAAATAAATAAATTTGCTACATTAAAAAAAGGTTTCATTGGTTAACTTTGGCCAGAAATCTGAAATTTTTCATTACATAATACATATTCTCATCTTTGGTGAAGATCAATCACTGCTTATAAGCTCCCAACCCCAGTATCATCCAGGAAGACAGAAATTAAAATTTGTCTCTGATAGAGTTAACAAATTCCTGTTGATCCCAATTTTTGTCACCTAGCTGTAAGGGTCTGCAGGGTTAAAATGATAGTCTCCCTTTGTTCTATGTTCCTTTTAGTTGTTACTACAGGTTTCTTCTCTTGGTTTATGGATTGAATCCAAACTTCACTCCAGATATAGTCATTTGCTTCTGTTCTTGTTCCTTGCTTAATACATCTACTCCTACTCTCTTCCTGTTATCCCCCATGATTTCTCTTTGCCCAGTATACAAGTTCAAATCCTATAGCCTAGTCTTAGTGCTAGAAGACTAGCAACCCATTCCTACAGTATGCCTCAGTCCAAGTCCCATGCTATAAGAATCTGAATGAATTTTCTGGCCATAAATCTTTGACTGTCTTCTTATTTTGACCTGGGATTGAAAAAAATGAGCCTTTTGTGGTTCCTCCATGGATTTCACTAACTAAAAAGATATTGATTTTTATTAGTTTTGGGAGAGAGCTAGGTTGCACTCTTCTTTCATCATCTTGGATTTTTCCCCTACTTAACCCAAAAAAAGGGAAAAAAAGAAAAATCCCATAAAAAAATCTTTTGATAAAGTTCTAATATTTTTTACTTTTGTGAAGTCATTGAATTTGGTCTGCTTTATTTCAGTTTTAAAAGATTCTGTTCCTTTGACAGGATTTTAAACTTTTATTCTAAGATTTCTATCCTTCCATTTATTCTCCTAATTATTTCAAAAAGACATCTTATTCAATTACAATTTAAATGGTAATATTCATTTTCATTTCTTCTAGGTATTTTTCTGGTCTTGTGATGCTCATATGCAATTCCTCCCCACTCCAGACTCTGTATCTATTCTGGGGTTTCTGTTTTCTTCTGGGTGCACTTGTTGGGCTTCTCTTGATCCACATTATTCCTTTATAGTGTTTAGAGTCTTTCTCTGTTTACACACATCTACAGCCTAGCTTCCCGAATTGGAACATTTTGACACTGCTAATACTTACCCCTTTGTTTTCTCTTGTTTTAAATGGTAAAGCCTTTTTTCTTGCTCTTAATGTCCTGTGTTACTGCTATCAACTTTTCCTTTGCCTGGAATATCTGTGTTCAGAATGTGGAAAGGTTTCAGTCTCTTCTCAATTCATAGGTTCAAAAGGTAATGATACTCCAAACCTTCTAGAGAATATGTATATTTTTTAATTTAAAGCTTTCTTTTTATTTTTTTTAATTTTTTTTATTTGTTTTTATTTTTTACCTTTCTTTATATCCATTGCACTTAGCACAGTATCCGACATACAATAGTCACTTAATAAATGTAAAGCTTTCTTTTTAAAACATCCCTAATGAATATGGATACTATTATCATTTTCTGTCCTTTTCATTACTTTTCAATAGATGTATTTGTAAGGAATATATTTCACAAAATTCCTCAGCAAAGGATTCATCAAAGCTAAAAACAAATTATATTGTGTCTTATTTTTTTTTAATTTAAATTTTATTTTATTTAATAATAACTTTATATTGACAGAATCCATGCCAGGGTAATTTTTTACAACATTATCCCTTGCACTCGCTTATGTTTCCTTTTTTCCCCTCCCTCCCTCCACCCCACCCCAAGATGGCAAGCAGTCCTATATATGTTAGATATGTTACAGTATATCCTAGATACAATATATGTGTGCAGAACCGAATAGTTCTCCTGTTGCACAGGGAGAATTGGATTCAGAAGATAAAAATAACTCGGGAAGAAAATCAAAAATGCAAATAGTTCACATTCGTTTCCCAGTGTTCCTTCTCTGGGTGTAGCTGTCTCTGTCCATCATTTATCCATTGAAACTCAGTTAGGTCTCTTTGTCATAGAAATCCTCTTCCATCAGAATACATCCTCATACAATATCGTTGTCGAAGTGTATAATGATCTCCTGGTTCTGCTCATCTCACTTAGCATCAGTCCATGTAGGTCTCTCCAAGCCTCTCTGTATTCATCCTGCTGGTCATTCCTTACAGAGCAATAATATTCCATAACATTCATAAACCACAATTTATCCAGCCATTCTCCAATTGATGGGCATCCATTCATTTTCCAGTTTCTAGCCACTACAAACAGGGCTGCTACAAACATTTTGGCACATACAGGTCCCTTTCCCTTTTTTAGTATCTCTTTGGGGTATAAGCCCACCTTCTAGAGAATATTAAATGAGATTGTAATGGATTTCGGACTCCTCTGGTGTGTCCCTCACAGTGCTGCTGACTCCTAGCTTTGTTTTCATGGTCAATGTAGTTAGACCTACCTGGACCTTTCCTGTCCAAGCACTCTTGGCTTCCTTTTTTCCAGTTCAGAGCAGTTCATTGTTCAATCTTCTAAAGGGTCTCAGGAAAAAGTGCTGTGTTTGTACTTCAACCCCTTCACCCTTTGTAGTCTTTTATTTTTATTTTTATTTTATTTACACCCTTTGTAGTCTAAATGTCTTTCTTTACACCCATGTGTACTCTAAAAGTAGTCAGATATTTGTACTGATTCTTTGGGGATCAGTCTAATTATTCTCTATACTCTTCCTACTTTCTCTATAGTACTGCAGTTTCAGATATCATGAAAGCATTTCTGGTTCTAGCATTGACATGTTTCCAACACTATTTGTACTCATGTTGGCTTCCCTAGTAAAAGAGCTACATAACTTATTTTTGTGCAGTTCTAGAATAAAAAAAATATTGATATCATTTTTGTTTAAATCTCTTGACTATTTCTTGATCTTGTGTTATTTTTTCATCTTTGGTGGGGTAAATGTAAGAGAACTGGGCTCATCTGGGACCTTTCATGACACCATATTAACTGTAAATAAGTACATAAAAATTAAATGGCATCCGGGGACAAAAATACAAGACACATTTCTTCCTTTAACCAATCATTTAAATTATCTACCTAATAGGTACTGATTTAAAATAAAAATCTATTCCTTGAGTTAACTTCATCGTAGTCTCCACCAAAGTTTTACTTATGATATTTGAGAGCTAGCGAGAGGATGGGAGAGGGGAAAAAAGGCAGAAATTATCCAAAATATTTATTTATCTTGAGTCTCCCAAGTCTATTACTCTATTAAATATTAGCAATGGAAAGCAAAATATGTGAATATCATAATATGATCATCTTAGTGCTCTTCAGAAATTCATTAAGATACAACTTAATCTTGAGCCTCTTGCCTTCACAGGGACCTATGCAAAAAATAAATCATCTATTTGATCAAAGTTTTTGTATCTTTTCTGAAGGTTAAAAAAACCCCACAACATTGAAAGCATATTGTGAATAAGATATCACTCACTATATATGAGAAAGGATACAGTTAATTTCTACTCAAGTTTATTTCCAAAAATAGTTCCTCTTTGGAGATGAATTTGTATGCTTTATCTTGTCAGAACACTAAAACTACATAGCACGTGCTTCTATTTTTAACTAGGCAGTTAGAAAATATAGAGCCAAATCTAGCACCCAAATGTAGCAATCAAGTTATTTCCATTGCCTTGTAACTTCTAGTCCCTCCCTTCCTCCCCCCCTCCCCCTGCCCCCATTGCATGATCTCCATTCTGTTTTTATCCCAAATAGCCTCATTTTGAATTATGCTTAAAGTGTAAGGTGCCTTACATTATTTTGGAAAAGGCTGAGTTTAAGTCCTAAATAAATAAAAATATGATATGCCAACAATTTAAGAGGAAGTAGTACATGGTTAATTGCTAAATGAGTGGTACTTGTGGCCTAAAGTGGTCTCAAAACTTCCTCATCACCTCTTTATTCAATCTCTTCAAATCTAACCTCTGATCCAAGTCAAGTGAAACTACTTTTTCCAAACTTGCAAGATGATTGAATAAGAAGTTTTGTGTCAGTATAGATTCATCTTATTTTCAAACGCACAAAATTGGGTTTAGCAAAGGAAAAAAAAATATCAAAAAACTACAAAAGGAAAAAGAGAAGTAATCCTTTTGGGAGACTAGAGCCAGGGAGTATCAAAAGGTGTATGAATTACTTGAGACAAGGTAAAACAATAAAATGTGAAATAAACTTTACAATAAATAAATCTTTTCAAATAGCTTTTAATATGTTACATATGCTTTGATTATTGCAATTATTATTTTTTTTAAATTTGGTGTTAGGTTTACACAATTTTTAAACATTTAAAAATTCTCCATTACAAAACAGCACTTTTTCACATTGGACATACTATATCTTGGTCTATTTTTTAAAATCCAACTTTGATTATAAGTCATTCATTTTCTTTAAAAAAATAATCTTTTATTCAGTATCAGCATCAATATACTAGCAATCAATGATATAGGTACCAAAAAAAAAAAAACCCTACATAAAAATCTTTTGTTGAAATATTTTAAATTTTCAACAGAATGGAAACTAAAATAATCTGTTATAATTAGTCACTAATATAGTCCTAATGTTTTTGCCTATACACAAGAAGAATAGGCTAACACGTGTTATTTTCTAGCTGCTAGCCTTTGTCCCATCATTGTGCTTGTTTGAGTTCACAAATCTGGGAAAACCTATAGCTTCTATGTCATTTCTCTGGTTTTCCTATTTTGTTAAGTTTTGTTTCCTATATCAATAATTAAAATCTTCTGCCATTGTTGTAAATATTGTGACTACTAGAACTATCAGACCCACTTTGATTACATGATTTTCAAAATATTGGCCTCTACAATGACAAGGAATTCTGCCTAAAAAGTCCCTTCCCTTTATTAGACCAAAGTTTGGCAAGTAACGTTTAAACAACTCCAAAACAGTACAAAACTTGTAGAATTCTTGAGACATCTACAATTTTAATAATTGATATGGAAATTAGGACTTGGACAATTTAAAAATAATTGGCGTCCCAGAAAAACATGATCAAACAAAAAACCTTTTGGTGTATTTTACAAAATCATTTTAGAAATGAAATGGCGACTAGATTAGCTTGGTTGAATCAAAGATTTGTGTAAAGAATTAGAAGGAGATTGAACTAGAAAGTCAAAGATAAGTTTGAGCATTTAGGGCTTGCTCACAGGCCAAATCTAAATGGACCTCATAAATCAAAGTTTTGGGTCCAAACTTTTTTTATTGTTGTTCTGATAAACAACCCCTTTTCAAGATGTATATAAAACTTTTTGTTATAGACAAAAACCACTTCAGCTACATTTGACAAAAATTTATCAGGGATTTATTAATTTGAATTGTTAATTTATTATAATAATAGCAAACATTTAAAAAGCACTTTGATGTTTACAAGGTGTTACATGCATATATATCTGCACACACATATGCATATATATAAGGTTAAATGTATATATGTGTGTGTGTATATGCGTATATGATCATACATGTATGTGGAATCTCATTTGATTGACCAACCATGCAATTTGGAGATGATGGACTGAGAAGTAGAGAATACCAGGGATAAAAAGTTCAGGACCCAAATAAATAGGAGATAAATATAAACGAACAAGAGTAAATCAGAAAAGTTAAGTCAAGAAAAAAAAAGAAAGTGATTGGAAAGAGGCTAAATGATATAAAATATGTACTTGTTCTTATGGTGTCCCATTAATAGTAAAATGATCTCTCTCATTTTTTTAGAAAGATTTGCTTCATGAGTCCAGGATGGGCATCTTTTAAATTCTACTTAAAATCAAAACTCTCTCTGAGTCCAATGGCTTTTCAAAGCATTTCCTTAGATTATTCATTTAGCATTCACCTGAATGGCAAATTCAAGCAGACTATTCCCTTTTGTATTAAATTATTGTCTTAACAAAAAGATCATGTGTCCATTATGATGTCCCCCAGACAAAAAAAAAAATTATCTTTAGTTTTTGAAATTAACCTTTAATTACTAAGAAGGAAAGAGAGAAAGAGAGAGGAAAAAAAAGAGAAAGAAAAAAAGAAAGGAAGAAAGGAAGAAAGAAAAGAAGGAAGGAGGGAAAGGAGGAAAAAAGAAGGAAGGAAGGAAGAAAAGGAAGAAAGGAGGGAAGGAGGGAAAGGAGGAAAGAAGGAAGAGAGAAAAAAAGAAGAGAGAAAGAAAGAAAGAAAAGAAGGAGAAAAAGAAAGAAAGATAAAAAAAGAAAAAAAGAAAGAAAGAAAGAAAGAAAGAGAAAAAGAAAGAAAGAAAAGAAAAGAAAAAGAAAAAAATGACAATTATTTTGACTTTTGTTTTGCCACTTAATTTTGATGATTCTGAAGGGGAGAGTAAGGCAAACAAGTTACACAGTTCTGCCTCAATTAAATACAATTCAAACATAAGAAATGATGTTCATAATATCAATGGTTCTTTTTAAAATGAAGGATCAACAACTGTAAAAACACTTTTTTTAAAACATATTCTTTTAAATGCTGATTACTTCTTCTCGGATTCCTTTTCTGATTTGTCATGTACATCATTTCTGATAATGGTGGATGTCCCCTGTAGTTCTCTTTTGGTTCATTTTATTATTTTGTGCTGTGCTTCGTTACTTATTGATTCCATCAGCTTCCATGGATTTGTTTATTCAGATGATTCTCAAATATAGCTCTCTGTATCCAGTTTCTCTTCTGAGTTATAGTCCCATATCATCTGCCTTTTAAACATTTTAAATTGAAAGTCTAATGTCTAACAAATTAACTTACGTTTTTCCTCAAAAAACAATTTCTTCCTTCGAACTTGCCTATTTCTATCAAAGGCATCACCATTCTCTCAATGTCTCAGTTTCACAATCTCTCTTGCATCGTCAATTTAATATGCTTTTTCTTTCTTTTTTTTTCCTCCAAATTTTGTTTTTACTTTCATATCTCTGCCTTTTAGCTAGACTGCACAATGAATAGATCACTGGAGCTGAAGTCAGGAAGACCTGAATTGAAATCTGGAGTTAGGTACTTATATACTCTTGGAAAATCACTTAACTTCTCTCTGACTCAGTTTGCTTAAATGTAAAATGTGGATAATGATAGCACTTACCTCTCCGGGTTTTTGTGATCAAATAAAATAATATTTGTAAAGCACTTCAACACAATGTCTGGTACACAATCAGTGCTTAATATATTTGTTTTCTCCCTTGTTTCCTTTCTTCCTTCCTTCCTACTTCCCTTTCTTATTTTTCATGCACAGTTGTCCTAGTTCAGGCCCTCATCATCTCTTACTGGGGTGATTGCAATAGCCTTCTAATTATTTTCCCTGTATTATCCCTCCTCACCATCATCTACTCAGATGACAATGTGTTTTTTTCTAAAATGTGACTCTTACCATGTCACTACCCAATAAACTTAAATGTCTCCTCATTATCTCCAAATGAAATATAAGGTCCTGTATTTGGCATTTTAATCTTCCTCCCCCACCTTTTTTCATTAAAGGTTAAATTCTATTTTAAAACTTTTCCTTCTCAAAACATATACAAATGGATGTTATTTTCAACTATTAATAGAAAACCAACCTTATTTTCTCCTAATAATATATCCAGTTCTTCCTCCAAAAACTCCAGTAGATCTAGCAATTCAGAGAATACTGAATGGTGTATCTAGCCCTGATTATGCTATAAATTATTTTGTAAATCTATTCTTTGACTGTTCTTTTCAATACTCTTATTAAGTCCTTTGAAACAATTCTCTGCACCCACTTCTAACATCATTATTTGTGTGAGTTTCCATATCAAAAACATCACAATACTTATAAAACCTGTCAAATCATGATAATATACAGATTCCATTTAGCAAATAATACTAAGCTAATCATTAAGCATGCTGCATATACAATAATGAACAATAAAGTAATAGTTATATACAATTAATATGTATGAAATAAAACTTAAAGCAACCAAATTAATGTCATTAATCATTAGCAGCACAATCAGGCACTTGTGATTACCACGTTTATAATGTGAAAATATCTATTGTAAAAAATATATATATATATTCACAATTTCTGGAGTTAAGTCCCCATGTGTAGCAAGGTTTTGGTTATGAGAAAAAGAGACCGAATGACTTGTCAACAAAGAGACTGAAGAGAATTGTTAAATCAAGAAGGGTCAAAACTTAGATTTCCTACTGCAAAAAAGGAGGTCATACTTATGGGCGAAATAAAGGGTAGGTGTTCTGAGATAAACAGGTATGCAATAATGCTGGACAGTGCTGAAATATACACATATCATTGCAGAGAGAAATCTTAAGCCAAAATTAAAAAGATTCTTTATGAAAGCACTATGTCCTTCTATGGAAAAATACATGGTAAGTGTGGGTTAAAATGGTAATAGAAATAGGGAATAGGGAGGCAACTAAATTAGAAAAGGATCTTGTTTCATTTGTTTTAGACAACTTGTAGAAATAACTGCAGAGGTATACTGGGACCATGTCCAATAGCTGACTGTGAAAACTTCAGTGTGAGCATTTAACACTTTGGAATGGGTAAAAGCTAAAAATCACGATTTAATTCATTATTATGTTGATTATGTAGATACACTTAAAAGTGCTGAGAAGAATGCTAAGAATGCAGATTAAACAAATATATATACTCCATACACACACACACACACACATACACACACACACACATACACACACACATTTGTAGAGCTAGTTATATGTTTACCAGCATAACCTTAGAAAAACAGTAGCATTAAGGAATGAAAACAGGAAGAAGGCCTGAGCTAATAAAGGCTAAGATTAGAAAACTGGACAAAATTGATACAGAAGCAATAAAACAATAAAGTAGAAATTAGGCTCTTTAATTTTGCTATGTACCTAACTGAATGGGTTGCATAATTTACCTGCAAGAACATATGGCAGTTGGAATCTGATGATCCTCTAGAAATTGCCTTTCCATAAACAGCATCTTACTTTTTAGATCTCTGAAAGGTCCCTTGGGACCTATAGTAGACAAAAATTATCCTTTTTCCTCCTTTCTCATTGTTTCCTGTATAGAGTGGTTTAATCCTTGGGGAGACCTTTCCTAATTTGATTTAACTTTTTATTCTACATGTGGCAATTCCAGATGAGTCACTGGAAGGTCAAATATTAAAACTGAAGATTCAATAGTTTGCCCACGTAATAAGAAGATGAAACTCATTGGAAAAGTCCCTAGAGTTAAACAAGATTGAAGGCAAAAGGAAAAGGTGATGACAAAAGTTAAGATGGATAAATAGTATCATGGAAACAATAAACACACACTTGGACAGACTTCAAGATGTAGTGAGACACAAGGACCAAGTGTGCTATGGTGCGTGGGATCATAAAAAATCAGACATGACTGAATGACTTAACAAAAACAAAAATAAAAACAAAAAACTCCCACCAAACCCAAAACAAATACAAACCTCACAAAGCAAAACACACAAAAAAAGATATCTTAATATGAAGTCACATATCTCAACTACACAGTTTGCATACTTTTCCAAAGCAGTCAACAAATTCAGCATATATTCTCTTTTCCTACTTGTTAGTTTCTTTTTGAATTACATTTTGTTTTCTTTTATACATTTTCTTAATGTACTTAATCATTAAATGATATAGCCTCAGTCAAACAGAGACTTGTTGAAGACCTTAGCTTAAAAACGTCAAGGTCTCCCTCTGCATGAAGGGCCATTTCATTCATCTTAATCTTTATCTAGCCACTGGATCCAGATGGCTTTGGAGAGGGAAGTGAGGTAAGCGACCTTGCACAGCATTCACTCACTTAAATCCAATTTGCTTGCATGTTATGGCATCACTCTTTCATGTCATGGTCCTCTTCAAGAACAAAAGACAAACAACAATGTTTTCTTTTATATGCTTCATTGGCATTTTTTTTTTCTTTCCTTTTTTGGCAGCATTATTGCTAGTCTCCCTCTGACTCTAAATTGTTCTCTACAATGTTAACAGGGGTAGGGGGAGGAGAAAGAAAACAATTTCCTTGTAACAATAAAAATAGTCAAGAAAAAAAAAAGAAAAGAAATCCTATGCTAACCATATTCCCAAATGTATCTCTTATTTTATATCATCTTGAACAAATTGCTTCTCTGTCAAAGGGGGTGAAAAGGGCTTGGGTAATAAGTTTCCTTATTATTTTACTGGGGTCCTGGTTGGTCATGGCATTGATATTAGTTTTTGTCTTTTAAAAAAATGTTTTTCTAATGTTGTTGTTATTGTGTATATTTTTCTTCTGGTTCTTTTCACTTCACCTTGCATTAGTCCACACCAATTTCCCCAGGTTTTTCTGAAACCTTTTCATTATTTTCTATGGTGGACTAATATTTCATTACATTCATACTCTGTACTGTAAAATATTCAGTCATTCCCCAATAGATGGACAGAAGAGATTCTATATTTATATTCTTGGTTCTCTCTCCTCTGCCTGTCTCTGTCTTTCTCATTCTGTCTCTATCTCTGTCTCTCTCTCTCTTTCTGTGTGTTTGTGTGTATGTATATGTGTTATCTTTTCCTCTTTATTTGATTGTAAAGTGAAAATTTAGTTATTTTAATTTGTATTTTCCAATAGTGATTGATTAGTGACATTTTTTCATGAGTTTTGATATCTTTTTCTTTTTTTCAAGAATGGTCTATTCATATATATTGAGGGAATCTGTCCTCTATTCTTGAACCCTGACATAGTCATCATAATCATGTTATTCAATAAGAATTTATTAAGCACCTATTATGTGCAAAATACAGTTTTGGGAACTAATTATACAAAGCCAAAAATGGAAATGTACCTGCCTTCAAAGAGCTTTTAAGAGTCTTTAAATGGAAGATAAAAGAATTGGCCAGAAAATATTGGCATCAGTATTCATGTTCCATATCTTGATTTTTGATTGGAATCAAGATAATAATTATGTTCTTTTACTTAACCCAGAATATTTGATTGGTTTTTAAGAATTCATGCTTATAAATTCTCTTTCATCATAAAATATGTGCTGATTGTTTAAGATATTTTTATTTTAACAACTTTTATGTAATTCTTCTTCTAATTTGCCTTTTACCCATATACAAATCTGATAACGGCTCTTATATCTCTCCAGTCACCTAACACGCAGCTATTTCACCATTCACTATTTTCACCCAATTATTTCTATGTATCTTTAGGTATAAAGAAAAGTTCACACACATCTATGGATATGAATATACACAGAAAAATATTTTTTCTCAATCACCACTATTCCCTTGTGTTTGTAGATCTTTTAACAGCTTGCCCCCATTTATTTTTAGAATAAATCAGACTTTCCTTAATAATGGAACTTTATTTTTAGTCACACATTCCAGAACTTAGCTTCTATTTTCTCCCATTAATCCAAACCTATTACCAAAGGTCTCTTCTTATTAATCCCTAAACCTTAATATACCCTTAGGAAACAGGAAGGTGAGACCCAAAGAATTAGTGACTTGATCAGTGGGAAAGCTAGAACTAGAATTTATGTTCCTTTTCCTGCTTTTCTGATTTCTTTGGATATAGATGTAGCAGTGGCACTGCTGGATCCAGCGATATGCCCAGTTTTATATCCCTTTTGGCATTGTTCCAAATTGTCACCAATAATGGCTGGATCAATTCACAAGTTCACCAGCAATGCATTAGTGTTTCAGTTTTCCCAATTCTCTCCAACATTTCTCATTATCTTTTCCTGTAATCTTAGCCTGTTGTTTAGTTTTTAAAAAAAACATATAGGAAAAATAGAATAGGCTTCCTCTTTAACTTGTTGTCTTCAAACAAAAAGCTGGTTGGCTAACATTTTGTTATGTCATCTGTTCCTTGGAAAAATCCTGTGATTCAGCAACAACAAGACTATATGATGATCAGTTCTGTTGGATGTGGCTCTCTTCAACAATGAGATGAACCAAATCAGTTCCAATTGTTCAATAAAGAAGAGAATTAGCTACATCCAGAGAGAGAAATATGTGTGGACCACAACATAGCATTTCCACTCTTTCTGTTATTGATTGCTTGCATTTTTGTTTTCCTTCTCAGGTTTTTTTTTTTCCTTCCTTCTAGATCCGATTTTTCTTGTGCAGCAAGATGATTATATAAATATGTATACATATATTATATTTAACATATACTTTAACATATTTAAGATGTATTGGACTACCTGTCATTTAGGGGAGCAGGTGGAGGAAAGGAGGGGAAAAGTTGGAACAGAAGGTTTTGCAAGGGTCAATGTTGAAAAATTTTATTATCACAATTTATACATGAGAAAACAGGGGTTGACTTATATTTCTAGTTTTCATAATAAAAGATCTTTCACAAGCTCTTTTTTCCTAGTAAATTATATATATATATACACACACACACACACACACACACACACACACACACACACACACACACTTTGGGAATCTTGTTGGGAGAGAAAAATCAAAAGTGAAAAATCATGAGAGAGATAAAAAAAAAATCAGAAAAAAGAAGTAAGCATAGCATGTGTTGGTTTACATTCAGTTTCCTTAGTTCTTTTTCGGGATGCAGATGGAATTTTCTCTCCAAAATCTATTGAGATTGTTTTGGATAACTGAACCACTGAGAAGAACCAAGTCTTTCATAGTCGATAAATGTATATTCTTGCTGTATTGTGTACAATGTATTCCTGGTTCTGCTTGTTTAGCTTAGCATCAATTCATGTAAATCTTTCCAGGCCTTTATAAAATCAGCTTGTTCATACTTTTTTAATAGAACAATAATATTCTTTTATGTTCATATATCACAACTTGGTCAGCTATTCCCCATTTGATAAGCATTTACTTATTTTCCAATTCTTTGCTACCACAAAAAGAGCTGCTACATGTTTTAACATATAGGTTCTTTTCCCTCCTTTATGATTTCCTTGGGATACAAACCCAGTAATAGCACTGTTGGGTCAAAGGATATATTCAGTTTTATAGTCCTTTGGGCATAATTTCAAATTGCTCTCCAGAATGGTTGGATTATTTCACAATTTCATCAACAATGCATTAGTGTCCTAGTTTTCTCACATCTCCTCCAATATTTATCATTATCTTTTCCTGTTATCTTAGCCAAACTGAAAGGTGTGAGATGGTACCTCAGAGTTGTTTTAATTGGCATTTCTCTAATCAATAGTGATTTAGAGCATTTTTTCATATAACAAAAGATGACTTTAATTTTGTCATCTGAAAATGGTCTATTCATATCCTTTGACCATTTACCAATTGGGAATGACTTGTATTTCTATTCTATTCTATATAAATATAAATTTGACAGAGTACTTTATATGTTTTAGAAATGAGACTTTTATCAGAAACAATGGCTGTACAGATTTCTTCCCAGCTTTGTATTTCTCTTTTAATCTTGTTTCTGTTGGTTTTGTTTGTGCAAAACCTTTTTAATTTAATGTAATCAAAGCTGTCCATTTTGCCTTTCATAATATTCTCTAGTCCTTCTTTGATCATAAATTCCTCACTTCTCCAAAAATCTGATAAGTAAATTATCCCTTGCTCTCCTAATTTGTTTATGATAGCATCTTTATGCCCAAATCATGTGCCCATTTTTATCTTGTTTCAGTATGGGATGTGAGATGTAGATTTGCAGATTTTCTGGCATATTATTCCCCAGCTTTTCCAGGAATTTTTGTCAGTTAGTGAGTTTTTATTCTAGAAGATGGAATTTGGGGATTTATCAAATACTAAGTTTTAAAGGTCTTGATTATTGTGTCATGTGTATCTAACCTCTTTCACAGATCTACTACTCTATTTCTTAGCCAGTACCAAATAATTTTGATGATTGCTGCTTTATAATATTGTTTTAGGCTTAGTACTACTAAGCCACCATCCTTTGTATTTTTTTCATTAACTCCTTGAATGTTCTTGATCTTTTATTCTTCCAGATGAAATTTATTATTTTTTTCTAGCTCTATAAAATAATTTTTGGCAGTTTGATTGGTATGGTACCGAGCAAGTAGTCCAATTTAGGCAGAATTGTCATTTTTATTATATTAGCTTGGCTTAATTCATGAGAAATTAATACATGGCCAAGTTACTAATCCCTCTCTGGGAGTCAAAGTGACTTAAATTATAAAGCATAGTAGAATATTTCATTTGATCCTCACAACCATGAAGATGACTTTCCCCCCACTTTACAGATGAGAAAATGGATGCTATATAAGTGCCTTTGGGTTCCAAAATTGCTATTCTCAAAGGTTAATTCATGGTTATCAGAATCTTTAGAGAGAAAAATTAATTTTTATGGTAGAAATTGAACAAGTGGGGTGGGAAGGAAGAATGTTCAACTATTATTAAGGATTAGTTTTAATGAATGTACAGTATCATTAATGTGAGAGGTATACAAATGTGATACAACTGAATTTAGGGGACAGCACAAGAGACTTGAAGTGGGAAGTGGAAAGGGATCATGAAGTAGGAGAGGAGCACTTAATGAAGATAGTAGGATGCCAAAAACAAACTTACTAAATGTTTGCTGGAGCTAGCCCTGACAAACATGAAAATTTCTATGTCTTTATCTCAGCCATTTAGAAATGCAGTAGCCAGTTGTAGGCAAATTCCATTACTAGTAAGCACTGGAGCTTATTATTATTAAGCTATTCCACTTATCTCACCTGAGATAGTTCATTCTTAGGCAGTCTGGTGTTCTCCACAACCAGGAACTCAACATAAAGTGTCTATCTTTGAATAGTCACCTAACTGATTTTAATCCTACCACAGCTTAGAACTTTCAAGCTCACGTGGCCTGCTAGACTCATCCTCTCACTGTAACAGGGATTACAGGTGGGCACCACCATGTTTGGCCCCCATGGAAGTTTCTGGCCAGGTTTTCATAGGTAGCAATGATAATTGATGCCAGTGTTCTGACAGGAAGCCATTATGGGTTAGTGAATGCCATCTAGAACACCTGGGCTCAAATGGCATCTGAGTAAATCTCATAATCTCTTTGGGCCACAGTTTCCACATCTGTAAAATGAGGGATTGAACCCATTGACCTTTAAAAGCCTTTTGCAATTTTTAAATCTATGATCCTCTGAATTTCTAAATTAATCAACAAATACCACTCCAATCCCCCAAAGCTTACATGTGATGAACTCATCTCAATTCATAGAGCATAGTTCAAACCAGCTGATCAACTTGCCTCAACTTTATGAAAAATCAGGCAAACTTCTCCAGCTATAGAAAAACGCACAACCAAGTCTCTTGTAGCAAGTCAAATCATTACTTGGCAATGCTCGGAGAGTCTGAAGCTAATCATTCAGCTTTGTTTCATTAGCCCTGCTGTAATGTAGCAAAGCTAATGCAGTCAGAAGCGGTGAGCGGGGCCTGCACCGTGGAAGGAGCTCCTTTCACTTTAGCAATGAAAATTAAATGTGGAAATAATTTCCTGCTCCTTTTTGGAATATTACAGTGCTATTAAATAGGCTAAGACTATTAAAAAGTAATGACATGAAGTTGCATGCATCATTATTTTAAAAGAGATTGAATGAGAATATACTGTCGTTCTGCTCTACTCATTGCCTAATCCTGGGTTTAAGAGTTCTGGTGTGCACATCTATTGTACTTGCAAAATTTCAACTCCTGTCTCAAAGACAGGAATTTGGTTTCTCAGAAAATGGATAGATGGGTGTTCATAAAAACACTTCAATTATTTTGATCAGGCTTTTATTAGTGTAAAGCTAATAATGACTACAGGAAACAACATGTGTGACTCAGAAAGCACAAACTAAGCCATGTTAGGTGAAAGTGGGCAACTGATTAAATGGATTTTTAAAACCCACACGCCTGTCCTAGGTAATTTGTGATGAATCACATACCTTAGATGTTGAAATTGAATGTCCAAAGAAGAAACAACATCAATTTTAACACACTGTTTTTTGATATTCTTCATCCTTCTGAGTTCAGTCAGAACTAAAGATCTCACAAGGTAAGTAGGACCAGCCACTGCCAGCTCTGTTGAATAGTAAGAAACCAGTTGGTCCAAAAAGACTGATTTTAAAAAGACAGAATCCATTATAAAGTAGTATCTGAGTGGAAGGAAATAGTTTTGTATCTGTGATTTCACTGATGTGAGGAACTCTTGGCACAGAAATTTTCTTCAATAATTCAGGTCAGTGACCGCTCTATAACACAGAATTTTGGAAAGTTTTTGGTGACATTGTCAAGTTAAAAATTTGCTTCTGTGTAGAGGGCCACAGATAGTGGGGGAACTCTGGGTAAGGTATTCAACTTTTTAGCCCAGAGGAAACCCACTGACAGTGTCTGGTTTGGCTCCCCATTTCCTATGGTGTTCACCCTTTTTTCCTGAGAAGTCAAGGAGGGCATGACCAATTGAAGAAAGGATTCTTTTTTATTTATTTATTTATTATTATTTTTTTTTATTTATTTTTTTTTTTTGCTGAGGCAATTGGGGTTAAGTGACTTGCCCAGGGTCACACAGCTAGACAGTGTCTGAGACCAGATTTGAACTCAGGTCCTCCTGACTTCAGGGCTGGTGCTCTATCCACTGCGCCACCTAGCTGCCCCTGAAGAAAGGATTCTTACAGCAGGGTGTTTATACAGTGTGACTGATAAGATAATGGTTCTCTAGTTCTCATATATTTAATGTGTGATGATGTTGTAATGGTTCTACAATTGGCACATACTCAGTGTGCTGTAGTGCTGTAATCATACTAAGGTATTTAAGTACCTGAGAGGACTGGAGAGGAGTGTGTGTGTGTGTGTGTGTGTGTGTGTGCTCAATCTCAGACTCAAAGACTCAGACACAGACAGAGAGGAGACTCCAGACTCCAGACTCAGACTCCAAACTCCATCCTTGACCATCCTTGTGATAGCTCTCCTGCTTTCATCACTCTTCCATCTAAGACCAAGGCTCATCCCGAGATCCTCCAGAAATTTGCATCTGTGTAGACATGTATTCTTTGGCATCCAAATGTGGTGCACTAGACATGGGACCCTAGACATGAAACTCTGAATATAAGTACCTATCCTCAGCAGTTTGACTGACTGATCATAGAGAAGTAGAGTAGTGACCAATGAAGAAGTCTCATGACCCAGAAATAGAATGAGTATAAAAATAGGCAAGCAGGAAGATTCAGTAAGGGCTGAATTAGTCACTTTCGTTTTTCAGCTGAAATGGGGCAAATACTAAGAAAAGAGCCTCTTCCATCCCAAAGGGGTGAATACACTCCATGTGTGTAGCATGCATAGTTAGGTTAATAGAGAGACAAGGTTTGTTGTAACTCAGAGGCAGATCATTGGGCTCTTAAATATATTAGAGTGCACATTTCTTTGGCTCTCTAAGGAAGAAAAAATTAGAGCCAGATATGTAGAAAATAGTGGGAGAGCAACTAACTGAATATTAAGAAGTTATGGGTCCTGTACAAACAAAACTAATGCAGACAAGATTAGAAGGGAAGCAATAAACTGGGACAACATTTTTATACTCAAAGGTTCTGATAAAGGCCTCATTTCCAAAATATATAGAGAATTGACTCTTAATTTATAAGAAATCAAGCCATTCTCCAAATGATAAATGGTCAAAGGATATGAACAGACAATTCTCAGACAAAGAAATTGAAACTATTTCTAGCCATAGAAAAAGATGCTCCAAGTCATTATTAATCAAAGAAATGCAAATTAAGACAACTCTGAGATAGCACTACACACTTGTCAGATTGGCTAGAATGACAGGAAAAGATAATGCGGAATGTTGGAGGGATGTGGGAAAATTGGCACACTGATACATTGTTGATGGAATTGTGAATGGCTCTCAAGCCATTCTGGAGAGCAATTTGGAACAATGCTCAAAAAGTTATCAAACTGTGCATACCCTTTGATCCACCAGTGTTACTACCAAAGAGATTTTAAAGAAGGAAAGGGATCTATATGTGCAAGAATGTTTGTGGCAGCCTCTTTATAGTGTCCAGAAACTGGAAACTTAAGTGGATGCCCATCAATTGGAGAATGGCTGAATAAATTGTGGTATATGAATATTATGGAATATTATTGTTCTGTAAGAAATGACCAGAAGGATGATTTCAGAAAGGCCTGGAGAGACTTACATGAACTGATGCTGAGTGAAATGAGTAGGACCAGAAGATCATTCTATATTTCAACAACAATACTATATGATGATCAATTCTGGTGGACATGGCCCTCTTCAACAATGAGATGAACCAAATCAATTCCAATAGAGCAGTAATAAACTAAATCAGCTATATCCAGCAAAAGAACTCTGGGAGATGACTATGAACCACTACATAGAATTCCCAATTCCTCTATTTTTGTCCACCTGCATTTTTGATTTCCTTCACAGGCTAATTGTACACTATTTCAAAGTCCGATTCTTTTTGTACAGCAAAATAACTGTTTGGACATGTATACATATATTGTATTTAATGTATACTTTAACATATTTAACATGTATTGGTCAACCTGCTATCTGGGGGAAGGGGTGGGGGGAAGGAGGGGAAAAGTTGGAACAAAAGTATTTGCAACTGTCAATGATGAAAAATTACCCATGCATATATCTTGTACATAAAAAAGCTATAATTAAAGAAAAAAAGTTATGGGTCCTGATCCAATTCCTGAAGAAACATTCCTTGAAGGGTCTTATTAGAAATAAATATCACAAACCCATCAGCATGGGAGATATTATACAAGCACATAGCAATAATGCACAGGCTATTAGTGGTGACTCTCCCCACAGTCAGTGCAGGCTCCATGTGGTGCAACAAACATGAATTGTACATGCTAGCAGCGGTATAACAAATGATATAAATCAACATGGTATTGTAAAAGATTTCCAGGAGTCCTAGAAGGAGAGTATGTAAACAACAATTACACATATACTTCTTCAGTAGCCAAGAGATAGTCCAAAACCAATATATTGTCCATTGTTTCACGTGTCAGGGAATCCAATGATCCCCTCAAGTTTTTGAAATCCCGCAACAGTCTTTTTATGTGTTAGGGAATCCAATGATTCCAGCAGATTTTGAAGTTCTGCAACAGTCTTATCATTTCTCAGAAAATCCAATGATTCCTGAGGGCTTTCAATTTCTATAACAGTCTTATCATGTTTCAGAGAATCCAACGATTCCTGAGGCTTTTGAAGTCCAACAATTTTTGATGTCCATGAGTCAAATGACATAACTGCCAGGCTCTTTAAGTGGTGGGCACAGTCAGAGACAGAACCACCCAATGTTTCTTGGGCCTTCTCCTTTATTTCAAGGGTCTGCTCCATCTCTCTCTGATGGACAAGGTGAATATGGCTCATTGGAACCCATCTGATTCCTTCTCCACCTGTAGAGATACAAGCAAACCCTCTCTCCCAAGCAGTTAGCCTATCTGGTTCCTTCCATTCACCACTTTCTGGGTCTCTCCACCTTACCTGGCAATCATTTAAAGATAGTGGAGCTGCTTGCACTGGACACTGCCCTTCTGGTGGGTTATAAAACCTGTCTGCCGGAGCCAGTGCATCTTTGTCAAAAATCAAGAAGTTAATAGTATAAAGTGCTAGATTTAGAAGTTCTCTAGAGTTACCTGTGGCTTCTCTTTTCTTTTGTTTTTGGAGGAGCTTCTTAATACCTGTTTCTCCTGTCTACTATTGCCTGTCCTTGAAGATTAAAAGGTATGCCAGTGGTGTGTAAAATCTTATACTGTGCACAAAAGTGTGCAAAATGTTTAGAAGTATATGTAGGTCCATTGTCTGTTTTTATTGCTTGTTGCACACCCATAATTGCAAATGCTTGTATAAGGAATTCAATGACCACTCGGGCTGTCTCTTTTGCTGCTGGTATTGCAAAAGTGAATCCTGAAAAGGGGTCCCATACAACATGGATAAAAGAAAGATGATCAAAAGATTTATAATGGGCCACATCCCATTTGTCAAATTTCATTGGGTCTCACACCAAGAGGGTTCTTTCCTGGAGGCAGTGTAGGAATGTGGAAAAGAATTCAAGCTGTACAGGCTTTTACTATGCTCCTAGCTTCCTCTCTTGTTATTCCAAATTGTAAACATAAAGTTCGAGCAGCCTGATGACATTTAGAATGAGATTCTTGGGCTTTCTGAAATAAAGGAGTATTGGCCAACATGGTAAGAGGGCTATCTGTCTTTTAATTTCCATCAAAAATAGGATCTGGAAGTCCACTATGAAAGTGGACATGCAAGATATAAATATTATCTGTATGCTTTCTCACTTGTTCTTGAAGCTCCTTAAAGAGCTCATATATATTAGAGGCTAAAAATTTTATGTGGGCTGTGGCAATTCTTTGTACCACACCTACTGAATAGGCCAAATCAGATATTATATTTATATCTTCTAGATAATAAGTAAGAACTAAAATGATTGCATACAATTCATTCTGCTGAGTGGATTGAAAAGGAGTTCTGACTATTCTGTTTATAATTAAGTTATGAGAGTATATAGGGCAAATATTATGTTTGGATGCATCTGTAAAGATAGTTGGTTCTTTAAGAGGGATTTTAGAAACCTTTTCTTCAAGAATCCATTGCCAATTATGTAATAGTTGGGTTATCTTTAATGGAAACCCGTGTGTAAAATTTGGAGCCATGGCTAATAAAATTTGCCACTCTGGAATGGTTTCACAGCATACATTAATTTGTGCATTAGTATAAAAGGTGCATATCTTGTCAGGTCTTATCCCAGATAATTGAACTGATCGCTTAATGGCATTTAATAAAATTTTAAAAAATAAAATAAAATTACAATTTAATAAAATTCTAGCCACAAGCACTGCATAAGGAGTAAGGCTTTGTTCTGGTTGTGCTGGGAGGTTCACCCACTCTATCACACTGTCTCCTTGATGAAGGACTGCTGTGGGTATCTCTTGTGTAGCAAAACCTGATATTTCCAAGGGTTTTTGAGTGACTCTTTGAACCACATTGGATAAAGCCTGTTCAACTTCTCTCAAAGCCTCTTGAGCTTCTTTTGTAAGCTGGCGTGGTGAATTTAAAGCACTGTCTCCCCTTAAAATGTCATATAATGGTTGCAATTGATAGGTAGTCAAGCCTAACACTGGATGTATCCATTGGATATCTCCTATTAATTTCTGAAAGTCATTTAAGGTGTTTAGTTTCTCTGTTCTTAAGGAAAGTTTTTGTACTGTGAGTACCTTAGGATATACTTCATATCCTAAATATTAAAAAGGAGCATGTCTTTGAATTTTTTCTGGAGCTATGTGCAATTTGTAGTACCTTAGTATTTCCATAGTCTTTTGTAGACATGCATCTAACATTTGTTCCTCAGGTGCACATCCCAATATATCATCCATGTAATGTAATAACATTACTTTTGGAAATGCTTTTCTTACTGGACTAAGAGCAGAAGCAACATACATTTGACACATAGTAGGGCTATTTTTCATTCCCTGTGGCAAAACTGTCCATTCATATCTTTTATAAGGCTCAGCTAAGTTAACACTGGGCACTAAAAAAGCAAATCTTTTCATATCCTCCTTATCTAGGGGGATAGAATAGAAACAATCTTTGATTCCATAACATTAGAGGCCATTCTCTAGGCAATTGAGTAGGAGATGGAAGACCAGGCTGAAGAATTCCCATAGTTTGCTTCTGTTCATTTAGCTTTCTTAAATCAGTTAGCATCCTCCATTTTCCAGATTTCTTTCTTACAACAAATACGGGAGGATTCCAAGGACTTAGAGAAGGTTGTAAGTGTCCTTGGTCAAGTTGCTCCTGTACTATATCTAATAAGGCCTGAATTGTATTGCTACCTAAGAGCCACTGTTCTGTCCACACTGGTGTATCAGTTTTCCATTGGATAGGAACAGGTGAAAGTGTTGGCAGGCCTTCAACAGCAGTCCTACAAAAACCAAGGTACTTATTTTTAATCCTAATTGTTGTAAAATGTCTCTTCCCCACAGATTGATGGGGATTTTTTCAACTATAAAAGGAGTACAAATTTCTGTTTTACCTTCAAAAGTCCATCTCGAAGGGGTAGCACTAACTTCAGCTGCTACTGATCCACCTACGCCAGACATGTAGGTGTCTGCCTTAATCTTTGGCCAGTGACTGGGCCAGTTGGCACTTCTAATGACTATGATCTGCACCAGTGTCTACCAATCCTTCTAATAGTATGCCATTTATGTAGATCGTGAGCATAGGTCGGTCAGCTGTTACAGCTTCTGTCCAGTATATTTCTGGATTTTGTGGTCTAGATTCAGAATCTGGGTGACTATCACCAGATTGCCTATTAGGAATCTGTACAGTAAACCTGATGCTAGTATTTCTCCTGGTTGATAAGTCATACATTGTCTACCTGTATTAGTGACTGGTATATTATCTACACATTCCCCAGTTTCCCACATCAGTATATGGATGGACACTGTTTTGTAATTACACTCAGGAGGTGAAATGGTCAAGCCTACTATGCCTGGAGGCAAGAGATCCATAGGCTGGAGAGGAACAGATTTCACCTCTCCAGAGGGTATCTTAGTTGTCCCAGCTGCATATAACTCTATTCTCCCCAACTGTAATCCTTTCTCCCATCAGGTTGCTTCCTGGCTGGTTGTTTGTGTAATCCCTTTCTCCCATCAAATTGTTTCCTGGCTGATTGATCATGTCTGGGTACTGAACTTCTAGGCACTCTCTGGGTGTAGCATCGACTGCCATCATGTCCCAAGTATTTTTTTTCTTGGACCCTGGAGCTGGGACCCTCCTCCGGTTTCTCTTAATCAGTTTACATTCTGAGGTCCAATGGAAGCCTCTGTTGCATTTTGGACATGGGGTATTGGGTCTTCTTCTCCCACCCTGTTTTCTCACTCTGTCTCTATGCCAACATTGAGCTTTCAGATGCCCTACTTTACCACACTGAAAGCATTGATGAGTCTCTCTGGAAGTCCCTTGCCAAAAGGGACCCTGTCTTCCCATGTTTGGATCTTGGGAAGTCTGCATCATAGCCTGGATCTTGGGAAGTCTGCATCATAGCCTGGCTATAAAAGGCATTTGTGCCCACTGTGGCACAGCATCTTATGATCTCCTCTAAAGGAGCATGCTTGCATAGTCCTAGTATAATTCTTCTACAAACCTCATTAGCATTTTCTTCAGCAAGTTGCCTTATCATAATGTCTGTTACTGCATTTTCATCATTAGTTCGTACTGTCTGCAAACGTCCCACAAAATCAGCAAAGGGTTGAAGCTGCCTTTCGAGAACAAGAATCACCACGCCCTTCACCATGCCCTTCATCCTCAATTAACTCCCTATGCTCTCCTGTGATATAGCCATTAGTCTGTTCATTGTCTTCCTCTTTTTCCTCACACTTCCTCATCTGGCTGTTCTTAGAATTTTTCTTTTTTCTATAACTTTCAGGATTCTTTAAGGCCAATTGTATTATGTTGTATACATAGAATGTTTCCTTGGAAAATGAATGAGGACCTTTATCATTGTAATATTCACATAGTTGATCTCTTACCAGCTTCCAATTATCTAGCCCCATCTCTTCTTCCTTTAAGAACCAAGGGGATGTGCATTCTAATATACCCAAGAATCTAGCAATCTGAAACCAAGTTACAATTAAGCCTTGTCCCTTGATCAACTTAAGTATGCTTTTTAAAGAGCCTCCTTGGGATGGGCTTGGGGTGGGGGCAGGCTAGGGCTGGGGGAGAATTTTTTCCTAATATCTGCCCCATTTCAGCTAGAAAAGGTTACTAGTTTAGCCCTTAACAAAGTAAGTTCCCTGTTTGTCTATTGAAATACTCACCCTATTTCCTGGTCACCAGAGACTTCTTCAGTGAAATTAGGGTCTTTGGTCCACACGTTGGGCACCAAATGTGAAGACTGAGTTACCATCCTGGATACCTTAGAATCAGCAAGAGTTGGGATAAGCAAAAGTCCTTGTTCTTTATTTTTTGTCTTTAGAGGTAGGATTGAATTGGATGGATGCAGAATCTCCACGACCTTCCTTCTTCGTCTCTCTCCTGGGAGTGACCCCCCAGGGTCTTACTTATCTTACTGCTACCCCCTAGTCCCTCCCACAATTCTCTGTATACACCAATTATTGAGTCAGTACAGAATAGTGGGAAGGGCCATTTTCCAAGCATATGCCCATAGAGTATTGTCCAATCCGTAATTAGCCTTAAGTGCTCGAACCAACCTCAGTGCATCTACTCAAGAGTTTCAGCCCTTTATAGTGGAATACTATTGTGCAGTAAGAAATGACTTCTTTCTTTCTATCACAATGGTGACTAATATGGAAATACATTTTATATGATAGCATATGTACAATCTATAGCAAATTGCCTACCATCTTAAGAAGAAGAGAAGGGAGAGAGGAAGGAAGAAAAATTTGGATCTCAAAATCTTTTAAAACTGAATGCTTAAAATTTTCTTGACATGTAACTGGAGAAAGATAAATTATTATTTCAAAAAAGCGAAACATGGAGCATCTAAGAAAGCATATTCATTATATTAGATGCCTATTCTCTTCCTAAATAATATCGTCTGATAAATATCAAGTCTGATAAATATCAACTAGTAACTAATTTCCTTTCATTGTGATTTCTGGCTCCTTGGTGTATATTTCAGGAATCACAGAATCTTAAGAGGGCCTTAAAGACCAGTTCAATCTATACAAGACTCTTTCTACAACATCCCCAACATATAGTGATTTGGCTTCCAGCGTAGCACCAGCAAAATGTGATTTTTTTCTATAGACACTACTAATTGTTAACTATTAGTTGTGAGCATAGTGGATAAAGTGCTGGATGTTGAGCCAGAAAGACCTAAATTCAAATCTAACATAGTATACTTATTATCTATGAGATCCTGGGAATATCACTTTAATCTTTGTCTGTCTCAATTTCTTCACTTGTATGGAGAAAATACTAGACCTACTTCACAGGATTGTTGTGAGGATCAAATGAGATAATATCTGTTAGATGTTTTAATAAATAAAATGCCAGATAAATGTTAGCTATTATTATCATCATTGTTAATATTAATAACTTTTCCTCTTAAGCTTAAATCTGTTTCTGTCCATCTTGTACCCATTGTCCCTGGTTCAGCCTATTAGCACCAAGCAAAATAAGATTAAGCTCTCTTAGATCATAACAGAATGAGAGCATGGAAAAGGTGCTGACTCTAGAACCAAAAAGTCTGGGTTCAAATTCTACCTCTAAAGCTTATTACAATTTTTATCTGTAAAAAGAGGGGGAAGTACAGCAGATGGCATCTAAGATCCCTTCTAGTTCTATGAAACTACATCCTTCTTCCTATTCTTACCTCCAATCTTCCCTTTTTTAGGCTATATATCCCCAGTATATACCCTTTCATGAGAGGAGGAACAGAATATCAGAGATGGAGCCATTGTAGACACTGCCCTTTTTTCCCCTTAAGGATCCTTATTCAGAGAGGCTAGAATGCTAATCACACACTCCTAATCATGTTTCCCTGGAAAGAAAATCACTCCAGAGCAGCTTCATTAGTCATTAGTTCATTGAAGTATTTCCAAGAACTTTCCAAGAAGACGTTGAACCTTAATTCTAAGAAGTTTCTCTACATACCCTGCATATTCTTAGGGAAATTTTTAAAAATCCTGAGATGATAGGGATAGAATATCAAAAATAAAAACATAAACATATTTCTGGGGCCTTAATATAGTTGTAACCTGTATCTACATAGGAGTAAGGACTGAATCTGGGAAATCATTGATATAGGGAGCTTCCAGAGAGAAATGTTTAGGCACACAGATCTATGCCTTTTCTGCAACTACTGCTCTTAAAGAACTGCCTCTGATAAATTGAGTGACATTTGACTCGAGGTTATAGACCCCAAATGAGTCAGAGTTGGGTTCTTTCTGGTTCTGAAGCCAGTTTCCATTCATTGAGTCACACTTCCCTCTATCTAAACAGATTCTAAGAAAAAATACTTTAAAGTTTATTGGATTTCTTAGTCAAAAGACTTAATGAGATGGGGGTGGAGGGGAGTCTGTAGATTAGACCTCAGGATAAGGGAAGATTTGGAAGTTATTGGTAAAGAGAAGAGGAAAAGGGGTGGTTTTTTTTTTTTTTTTTTTTTTGGTTTGCTTATTGTTTGTTTGTTTGTTTTAATCCAAAGAGGTTCATTCCTATCTGTTTATTGACTAAAGCTGAATGTTTTTTTGGCCTAGAACTCCTTGAGGGAAATTGTCTCCAGCATGGATGAAGAAAATTTAGTGAGTTAGAGACCTTGAGTCTATCAAGTCTAGGAATTCGTTGAGTGTGGTAAGATACCAATGGGCTTAGGCACCTAACAGAATGAAACACAAAATTTGCACTTAAATGTTTTTGATTAATTGATTAAAGAAGCACCTCTTTTTCCTTTAATAGTCACCTACCATATACCACTCATTTCTGATTTTTTAAAGTCCGGATTTGAAGCTGTTGATTGATCCAGCTGTACCCCACAGTTTCCTGGACAGTTGGTTCATTTAAGCATTTCCCACCAGCAGTTAGCATGGCTTAGTTTAGTGCAATATGTGATGTTCCCAGAGAGATGCTGGGCTGATAATGGAATATTACTACATCTATTAATACTCAATAGTATTCCTTACTGTCAATGCCTCCTTTGGAAGCTCATCAAAAACCATTTGGTCTCTGTGGTTAGAGGTGAAATTATAATGTCAAGCAGAAAAACAGTAAGGGAGTCTTCTAGTGCCTGGCCTATGGAAACAGAAGAACTTCCCAAGCAATATTCTATTTCTGTTTTTAAATGGCTAACTCTTCTGGCTTCAGGCATTCATTTAGACTTAAATCAATTCAATTCAATAACCACTTATTATGTGCCTACCACCTACAAGGCACTGTTCCAGACATCGAAGGGTGCAAAGATAAAAATAGAAAAGTATCTACTCTCTAGCAGTTTCACATTATCCTAAGGGACATACAACAGTCACATAGATAAATATAATATATGGTACCTTGAAAAATAACAAGCAAGAAAATATTATAAGTAAAATTTGGGAAATGAGAAGAAAAGTCATAGTAATTTGAAGTTGTTAAAAACACTGATTACTAAGTGAAAGAGGAAGGCTTCAATCAGTTAACAACAATTAACAATAAGTTAATAAATATATAAGTAAATATATTTATTAAGAATTCATGCTCAATGAATTATTCTGGGCACTGGGGTACAAATATAAACAATGAAATTATCTCATTCTCAATAATAATAGCTAGGCACTATACTAAATATTTTACAATTATTGTCTTTTTTGATCCTCACTACGAATCTGCAAGGTATGTTATTTCTTATTCCCATTTTATAGATGAGGAAACTGAGACAAAAACAGAGGTTAAATGACTTGCCTAAGGACACATAACTGGTACAAATCTGAAGCTGGATTTCAACTCAGCTATTTCTATTGATGTCTGATAAAGTCATATGCTAAATTACAAAATGCTGAGGAGCTCATGAGAGATATTGAGGGAATGAATGTGGTAGATGGTGTAAGTGAGAATAAGGGGTAGAATAATATAGGCTACATACCTGAGTGAATGGAAGAATGATAGTGCTTTGAACAAAAAATAAGGAAGCATACGAGGCAGCAGTTTGAAGAAAAAGAATAGGAGTACAATGTTTTTCATACATTGAGTTTGAGATATCTCTTATCAATCAGTTGAGGCATAACAAAGCCTTTTCTTCCAAACTACTTTATATTCAATTACTTTGGATATATTTGTATTATCCTTACATTTAATGTGCATATGTACTTGTTGCCTAGCATATTAGAATATAAGCTTCTTAAGAATTGTTCCTTCATTCTTTGTATTTGAATGCCTAATACTATTCCTGAAACTTGACGGGTACTTAATAAATCCTTGCTGGTAAGGGTCAGAGGAGGAGTCAGGCACTCCACAATCAGAAAGCAAACAGGTAAAGCCTGAGAAGTGGTGTCTGTGAAAAAGCAGGGACCACTTCGTAGGGGGTAGAACTCTGGTCACATTGGGATTGCTTTATCAACGGGAGATGTCTCCTTCTCTGATTGGCTGTGTGTACGACCTCATAGACCCTATTTAAGCTGTGAGGATGAGGAAGTTGTTCTTTTTTACCAGGAGCTCTGCTGGGAGTAGTAACTAAGAGTGTACAGGAGGTCAGAGGGTAGGATATGAACATGTGAATAAAGAAACTGAGCTTGCATACAACTGCCCTCGAGCACTCTATTGTGTATTTAAACCATTGTTCTTATTAAATGGTGGCCAGAGATCTCTGAAGACCTCAGACAGAGATAAGTTTGGTAAAACTGATTTAAGCACTGCAAAAGACAGTGACCGGAGATTTCTCTGAGGGCCTGGGAATTAGGAGAGACTAGCAGTAGTGAATGCTGAGTGGGCATTCACACTTGCTGATTGGCAGATTGATTGAATGATTCAAGAATAGGGAATAGAGTGAGCAAAACTATGAAGGAAAGAAAATACCAGATAAGTATTAGGAATGATGAGTAGGAAAAGAACTAATAGGGAAAGATAAAAGATTAAAGAGAGACAAGGAATCATTGAGAGGGCAATCTTCTGGAGAAAACAGAAGGGGAGGGCATCAAGGCCACATAGGGAGGAATTTGCCTTGGCAAATGGAAAGACAACCTTGTTGACAGAGAAGAGAAAAGGAGAGTATGAGGAATGATGACAAAGGGTCTTTTAGATGGAGAGAAAAGGTAAAAAGAGAGATCATGTCATTGGTTTGAGTTTTCTCTGAACTGAGGCATGAAGGAAGACAGGAATTAAGATAGATGCTCATGAAAAAGTATTGCATTGTGGTCAAGTGGATGATTTGTGCAAAGGCAGGAAGTAGAAGATAGAAGGTTGAATTTTGGGGATGTCTATATCCCAATTTGGCCAGATATCCATTACTAAGGTAAGTTGTGAAATGTCATTCCATTTCAAACAAAAATTTATGTAGCTGCAGAGCAATGGGCAAGGATGGTATGGAAGTATTAGTAAGACAGATTATCTGCCCTCTCCAAGCTTGCAAGCTTTTGGTAAATGCAGTATATATGTATATGTGTATGTGCATATATGCATAGTTATATATATTTATGTATATCCATACATATATTCATATGTGTGTACCTAACTAAAACATGAAATAGAACACAATAAATATATTTAAAAATTAAAATGCTATACCAGTTATGAGGACAGAAAGGTAATTTTTTACAGGAAGAATCAGGAAAGGTTTCATGGAACAGTTGAGTCATGAAAAATGACTGTAGGCAAAAACAGGGGGACAGTAAGGGAAACAGTTCAGGTACAAAAGAGTGAGCAAAGGCATGAAAGAAAGTGGGGACACATACATGTATAACAAATAGTACAATATGGTTGGAGTACACAGTAAATGGAATAATTTTTTAATGTATTGTTCAATTCATTCAGTCATATCCAGTTCTTCACAATACCTTTTGGGGTTTTCTTGGCAAAGATATTGGAGTGGTTTAACATTTCCTTCTCCAGCTCATTTTACAGATGAGGAAACTGAAGCAAATACAGTGAAGTGACTTGCCCAGTATCACCTGATCACAGAAATATCTGAGGCCAGATTAGAACTCAAGTTTTCCTTTCTCCAGGTCTGGTGGTCGATCCACTATGCCACAGAATAGGAAAAATAGGGTAGTAATAAATATAGAAGGCCTGGGACACCAGTATAAGAAGTTTGGACTTTACTCATTTATCAGTGGGGGCCCCTTGAAAAGTTTTGACCAGTTGAATGACTAGATTAGAATGCATTTATCATCTATAGAAAATTAATATGGAAGTGGAAGGACATATTGAGGAGAACAAGAGACTACGACTGGGAAGACTGGCAGATGAGTAAAGACCTGCACTGAGGTAGCAGTAAAAGGAAATGGTAAGGAATCTGCTAGGGGCAGATGTTAATCTTCCTTGGAATTTGAAGCCGGAATAAAGAAGGAAAAAAAAAAAATTTGACTAGGCAGGATTTTCTTGACCTCAGATGTCAATAGACTTTAGTAGACATATCAAGATTACTACTAATTTGTGAAGGCAGATTTACTTGATAACTAAAGAAAATTTTAATTTATAGTTTATGGCAGTTTTCTCTAAAATAGTAGATCTTTCCTGTAGGAAATTTTCCCTTTCTCAAAGCCATTTCACTGAAGGAGGCTGGTGGAAGGAGGAAAGACTCATCTAAAATTGGATATCAGATAAGGAAGAATGGCTGATAGCAAGATGGAGTAAATAATTCCAAATGAAATATTCATGTGCAAAGGAAATAGAATCTGAGTGTAATAAAAGATATATGCTTCACATTGGTGGGCCTGGTATTCTGAAAATTATGCCCCCTGTCACCTCAACAATATGAGGCTTAAAATATATAATTAATACTAAACATTAATAATGCATTTCTAATTTCCAGTTGCAAAAATATAGCTTTTCCACTTTCTTAGAGAATCACCTACATTTTTGTCATTATCATTTTGTCATAAAAAGCACACATGATTTAATGGACAATAAACTAGTGTGTGAGCTGATATTTTGAGACCAGGCCAAACTCTTTAGGAAGCAGCTTCATTTATCACTGGGACTTGTGCTTTGGTTTGCAGATAATTTAGGTGGAGCAGAATAAAAGAAAATTTGCTCAAAGATAGCAGACCCTCCAGGTAACTGGAGGCCTTTCCTATGGGACAGGCTTCTAGGGAGGTCCAGATAGTAGGAATTCAAGAATGTTTAGGGTTAGAGTGGGAGGGATAGATTGAGAGGGAAGGAATAAGTAGAATGAATCTTGTTTGCCCTTTAAGCATCCCTATGTAGAATCTCTAAGAAATATATGTCCTTTTCCTTCATGCTCTTCTTCTATATTTTACTATCTGGTAACCATAACTGTGAGACATCTGTTAAAGAAATGGATACTATTAGGCCTGGGGCTGAGGCTACTTTGATGTGAGAATGGAAAGAATATGCCACTAAGAAAGATCTGAGTTCAAATATAACCTCAGGCACTTACTACTTGTAGACTTGTAAACAAATCATTTGCCTTCTCTCTATCTTAACTTCTTTATCTGAAAAAATGGGCATAATAATAGTACCTGCCTCTCAGAGAGGTTGTGAAGATTAAATGAGGTAATATTTATCAAGCATTTTGTAAATCTTGAAGCAGCATATAAATGTCTGCTATTATTATTTTATTGTTATCTGACAGAAGTCCCCTATCTTCCCTTGTGTTCCAGACTTTATTTTCTTCTTTGGTCAAAGTTTACTTGTTGAATCCTATTTCCTTAGAATCTTGGGCTTTGTTTGGATTGATCTGATAATTTAATCTGGACCAAAGTATCTAAATAATTTTATTAACAATACAACTATATTACTATACAACTATAACTGTTGACTCTTGTGACCTCCTTTGGGGTTTTCTTGGCAAAGATGGAATTACTTGCTATTTCCTTCTCCAAACCATTTTTACAGATGAAGAAAAAAGAGGAAATAGGGTAGTGAATTGCCCAGGATTACACAGTGAGTGAGGACAGATTTAAACTAAGGAAAAGGTGTTTTTCTGACTGCAACCCTAATGCTTTTTACCCAACAGCATCTAGCTGATTTTTGGACTTCAAATCAATGGAGAGAGAACAAGGGTGGAATTTTAGAAATCAAGGCCAAGCTAGGAAAGAGGGTTTATTCATTTTTGTATTTGGGGGTAAAGAAAGAGGGAAATGGTGCTGAAGTATTTTGTAAAGAGCAGGAACTTTAGAATAATATACTTAAGGTTCAGTATGATTGATTTAATCCTACAACAAGGTGTTAATTCCACTGATAATGGTTATCTAATTTAGCATGTGAGTTCTCTAGTTCCCTATCATTGCTTTAATCATAACAAATAATGGTTCCCTAGTAATATAATGATTGGTTTATACTCAGTATACTATAATGATGTAATTGTAATAGAGTATATAAACTAGTGACAAATTCAGCCAGAGGGAGAGAAGACAAAGGACTGGAGGCTGGAGCTCAAGCTCTCAGACTCAGACCAACTTCAAGATAGAGACTGTCCTGGTGGCTCTCTTGCAGTTCCACCACTGAAACCAAGACCCATTCCAGAGGGCCTCCAGAAATGAATCATTTCAAATGATTATTAAAAAAAAAACAAAAAACACTTAGAATAACATGATTTGGCAGTGTCTACATTAAAAGACTAAAAGCATGGAACATTATATTTCCAAGAGAAAAGGAATTGGACTTGTAACCAAGAATAACTTAGCCAACAAAGCTGAATATAATCCTGAATGAAAAAAAAAATGATATTTAATGAACCAAAAAACTTTCAGATACCTGTGAAGAACAAGCCAAAACTGAAATGAAAAAAACTGATCTGCTTGATTCAAGGGGGAAGAATGTAAACATTAAAGACTAATTATAAAGGATTTAATAAGGTCAAAATGTTTACTTCTTATATGAGAAAATTTTGCCTGTAACTCTTAAATTATTTTTATTTTTCTTGAGTTTTTTTTTTTTTTTTGGTCTATGTTTTCCTTTACAGCATGACTATTATGGAAATGTTTTGCATGACTAGACATGTATAACTTATATCAAGTTTCTTGCATTCTCCCATAGCAAGTGAGGGAGAGAGAGAGAATTTGGAATTTAAGGTTTTAAATTCCAATGAGTGGATTAAGGCACAAATTATAGAAACAGTTAATAATTTCATTAAGACAATAACAAGAGTGAGGCAACACACCAAAACTTATGGAAAGAATCAAAAAAGCAAAAAACAGGAAAACATAAAGCTTTAAATGCTAATAAAGAAGAGAAAGGTCAGACCAGTGAATTGGATATGCAGCTTAAAAAAATAGGAAAAGAACAAATTAAAAATCTTCAATTACATATCAAATTGCAAATTCTAAAAATTAAAGGTGAGATTAATAAAATTGATTGTTTAAAAAAAGCCTATTAAATTAGTAAATAAAATTAGGAATTGGCTCTATGGAAAAAAATGATTAAATTAAAAGGATTTAAAAAAGAAAGAAGAAAATGAAATTACTAGTATCAAAAATGAAAAGGGATGAATACACCACTAATGAATATGAAATTAAAGCAAGTATATGAATTTATTTTCCCAATTACATGCTATAAATCTAACAAATAAAATGGAAGAATCCTTATAAAAATATGAACTATCTAGATTTATAGAAGAGGAAAGAATATCTAAATAAATTTGTTTTAGAAAAAGAAATTTAATAAATCATAAATAACCTTCCTAAGAAAAAAAGCATCAGTACCAGTCAGATAGATTTATAAGTGAATTCTAACAAACATTTAAAAATCAACTAATTCCAATCAACCAAATCCAATTAAATACATTTTTTAGAATAACAGGCAAAGAAGGAATCCTATCAAACTCCTTTTATGATAGGAATATGTTGCTTATACCTAAATCAGGAAGAGCAAAAACAGAGGAAGAAATTTATAGATTAATTTCATTTATGATTAAGGTTGAAAAAATCCTAAATAAAATACTATCTAGGAGACAACAATGATAGGATTCAAAGATTATAAATTCTGACCAAATGGTATCTATAATAGGAATGCAGAAATATTTTAAAATAAGGAAAGCTATTAATATAATTGATTATGACAAAAATTATATGGCTATAATAGTAAATGCAGAAAAAAAGCTTTTGACAAAATACATTTTTTCTTATTAAAAACACTGAAAGCACAACATAAAATGTTATTTTTTCATAAAATGATAAGAAGCATCTACCTAAAACCATCAGCAAGCATTATCTTTATTGGGCATAAGCTCATTTTAATCAATCATTCCAGTTTGTTAAAAAAAAAAAAAAAAAAAAACCTTTTTGGATAGTGATCTTGTCATCTGACACGTTAGCAATCCTTCCCAAATTTTTTTCATCTCTATTTCTGAGGAAAGGGCAAACTTCAATATTCCTACATCTAATGCAATAATCAAAATGTTGAACACCACAGGCTCAAGGATGAGAAATTGGGTCATTACATTAGAGACCTCTATCCAAATTCAATACTTAATAGTAATGACTATTATCTGAGTCAATCAATTAAACAATGATTTATTTTTTTTAATCTATTTTTTTAAAAAAAGTTGATTTCTGGAATGAAAAGAAATGGGGAAAATTGTCCCTGCCCTTATGGAATTTACACTTTAATGAAGAGATAATATGCACGTAAATATATATGTATAAGACATATACTTAGTAGATGCAAGTTATCCTTTAAAGAAAAGGTGCTGAAAACTAGGGGAACTGAGCAAGGACTCAAGGAAGATAGCATTTCAATTGAATCTTGAAAGAATCCAGAGATTCTAAGAAGTGAAAGTGAAGAGGGAGAAAATTCCAGGCATGAGGGATGACAAATAAAAAGACATGGAGCTGGTAGATAAAAGAGTTCTGCATAATATGCAGCAAGTAGGACTCTTATGGCTGGAATGTAAATTTGAAGATAAGAAGAGGTCAAGTTATGAAGAACAAGGCTTTAGATTTGATCCTAGAGGTAATAGGGACTCACTGGCATTTATAAAGTCCTTTAGCTGTAATGGATAGTCTTTGGATACCATCTTTGACTCTGTTCTCTCCCTAAACTTCTCAGTCAGTTCCAAAGGACCGTCAATCCTATCTCATAATATCCCTCATAGATACATTGGGGCACCTCCTTAGCACTATGGTCCCAGATCCAAGAACACCTGAGCTCAAATTAAATCTTAGATACTCTGGGCAAGCCACTTTATCAGTTTCCTCATCCCTAAAAATCTGTTAATAATACTCTACCTCTCAGACTTGTTGAGAGAACCAAACGAGGAAATGTTTATAAAGTGCTTTGTAAACCTTAAACTATTGAAAAATGCCTATTGTTGTTGTTCAGTAATGCATGACTTTTGGTGACCCCATATAGGGTTTTCTTGGCAAAGATATTGAAACGATTTGCTCTTTCCTTCTTCAGCTCATTTTACAGATGAAGAAACTGAGGCAAACAGGGTTAAGTGAGCTGCCCAGAGTCACACAACTAGTAAGTGTCTGAGACTGCATTTGAGCTCATTTTTTCCTGATTCCAGGTCCCATGTTCTAACTACTGTGCCATGTACTATTATTAACTATTATGTACACTCTCATTCCCCCCTCCCATTGCCACCATTCTAACTCAGATCTTCATCTCTCTTCTGGACTATAATTTTTAAAGTTTTATTAATATTTGTTGTTATTACATAGCCTAGATCTCTAGATTTCCCCCTGAATCTTTCCTTTCCTGCCTCTCAAGTGCTGCTTCCTTCCATATAGAATAGCTATGCTATTTTTTCTTTATCCTCACATTCAGATTGACCCCCTTCCAATTTTAATCTTTTCTGAAGAATCTATTTTAAGATGCATTTCAGAAATGTGGATCTCCCTCTCCCCAGTTGATGATGCTACCTTTCTTTTCAAATTCTTCCAGAGCACCTTACATTGCATATTCTCAACCCCCATTTATCTTTACTGGCTTGCCTCTTAAAAGACGAGGAGTATTTTGTATTTGCCTTTGTAATACCAGTTCTTAGCAAGAAACCGGGTACATAACAAGTAGTAAGTTTTGTTTTTAAGTTTACTTCCTAAAAATCCTTGTGTTTGTTTTTTTACATGAAGTCTTACATTCACACAATGGGGAAGGGGACAGATTGATAGATCAGGGTTGGCTTAAAGACAATAGAAAATTGTCATTAAAATCTGTTAAAACAATCTTATTTCTTGAGTGCCAGCTAGGCAATCACCCAGTTAGCCTCTCCAAGTAGTTATTTTAAAGCTGTGACTCAGTTAGGAAACCCTATAAGAAGGTGAGGAAAAGGGAGAGTAAGGAAAAAAAAGCAGTCTGGGAAAAAGAAAAGTCCATCAAAAATATTAACTAAATAATTCATATCATCAGAACTTTGGAGTTGACAGTTTATCTAATTTACATCTTTAATGTTAGAAAAGGACAATAAAAGAAAACTATAGCCAATTTCATTACATTGATCTTTTTTTCTTCTGTTTATCTGAACAAAATCTTAATAACCACATGCCATTTTTACATCTTTTATTTGCTCACTAAAATCTTGAAAGGTAATCAAGATAGTTTTTTTTTTTTTTTTTTTTGGTTTTGTTTTTATGTTGGGTCCAGATCTGTGGTCTTATTAAGATAGGAAAATCTTGGTATATCCAAGAGCTCATAACAAGGTGGGATAGTGAAAGTAGCTGGGATGGTTAAGCATGTAAAAACTTTTTTTGAATATTTGCATTTCAGTATAACTATTTTCCTTTGTAATCCAATGGATTTTGACTTATGAGTTTAAAACCATCATTCTGAGATGGGATCTACTGACCTCATAAGATTGTCAAAGGTGTCAACTCTTGGCTATAGACATATTCTCTATAGAAGCAGGTGGACAATCTGTAATTTGTGGTCTTAAAGATTTTCCTAGGTCACTCAAGCAAAATAATTGGACTTGTAATAATTAAGTCAATATGAAAGAGAGATAGGTCTTGAATCCAGGTCTTCCTCATTCCAAAGCTAATCCTCTATCCACCATACTATGCGGCCTTTCAGAGAAGATAATACATTTTCCCCATTCCCATTTTGTGAAGAATAAAGTTGAATCCTTGAGAAGTTTAAGGTCACAATCTGTCCTAAATCATATCAATCATTTTTTCAGACATTGCTGGTTTGACTCCCTCCAAGTAACACATCTTAACTCTTCACGTACTAGAGACAATTAGCTGCAGACAAATATTTAATGACATTTATAGCGTGCTTTCATTTGAAAAAAGCTTGATACGGGTGCTATAAACAATCCTTTCTAATAAGCTACTACAGACATTACCCTGTCTGTTTGCAGATGAGGAAATTTCTCATACAGATTAAATGAGTTGCCTAACATGGCCAAACTATTAAGTGGCAACTTTGGGATTTGAATTCAGAACTTTGAATTTAAAATCATTCCACCTCTTGGAAAATGAAATGTGTGAAACATGAGATGGTGTATCAATAGTGGAAATATTCAAAGTCAGTCAGAAGAGCCATCATTTCTTAAAGGAAGAAACCAAGAAAAGCCTTACATATAAATAGAATAGGAAGTTTTCTGTATTCACCTAGGCACAGACTACTTTCTACTTCCACCCTTCAAATAATTACTCATAAATGATTGACATTTCATTTAATAGAGTGTGATGTTTACTATCCCTTTATAAATTTGCAAGGATGGTGCCTTTGAAAGTATTGGCACCTTCCTAATAGTAAACTGCCATCAAATTGATGGTGATCTTAAGCTCATGATCCTAGGAACACCTGGGTTTAAATCTCATACCAGCCACTTAGTAGATTTTCCCCTAAAGGCAAATTTCTTAACCCCTCTGAGCCTCAACTGCTTCATCTGCAAAATGGGGATTGAGGTGATTTTCTTCTTTTAAAATAATATAATGGTTCTCTCTTGTTGGAATCCTTACTAACTGCTAACTAATTAGAGTTGATCTAATCTTACAAGAAGATGTTTTGGGCAGAACCTGAAACAAGGTACTAAGTAGAACTACCCATAATCCCTCTCTCTGGAAGGAGCATAAATAGGCCAATGGGCCAGTCGGAGAGTTCTAGAGAGGAAGACGCTACAAGTCGAGATTTCACCAGAATGACATGAAGACTGGAGCTGGCTGGAGGCTGAAGAAAGTAGAGGCAGAGGCTGAAGGACCAGACCTTTGGATTTAAAGACATTTGGAGAGAGCTCTTGGAACCAAGCAGAGAGATAGGCCTCTAAGCTAACCGGGCTATATTGGAAATAATAAAAGATCTGAACTTTTATCACCTGGCTGTGTTTTGAGAAGAAAAAGCTCACCACATTTTGGCGCCCTGAACGTGGGGCTAACAGACCCCTCAGTGGATTTCAGTGGAAAAGCTATGATCCTGATTCAAGTGGAAAAGCCTCTGATCCTGATCCAGTGGAAAAGACTCTTCAACCCAGAAATTAGAGTGAGTACAACAAAGAAATTTTGTTAAAAGAGTTAAAGTAGAATTTCAGCTAAGATGGGACAGATATTTAGAAAACAGCCTGTTTCTGTTCTGAGGATTTATGGGGATTTATTTTGTATCCTGCTACTTTGCTAAAATTATGAATTATTTCTAATAGCTTTTTAGTAGAATCTCTGGGGTTTTCTAGGTATACCATCATATCATCTGCAAAGAGTGATAGTTTGGTTTCCTCATTGCCTACTCTAATTCCTTTAATCTCTTTCTCGACTCTTATTGCAGAGGCCAGTGTTTCTAATACAATATTGAATAATAATGGTGATAGTGGGCAACCTTGCTTCACTCCAGATCTTACCGGGAAAGGTTCCAGTTTTTCCCCATTGCATATGATGCTTACTGAAGGTTTAAAATATATGCTCCTAACTATTTTAAGGAAAAGTCCTTTTATTCCTATGCTCTCAAGTGTTTTTATTAGGAATGGCTGTTGGATTTTATCAAATGCTTTTTCTGCATCTATTGAAATGATCATATGGTTTTTGTTTGGTTGGTTGTTGATATAGTCAATTATGTTAATCGTTTTCCTAATATTGAACCAGCCCTGCATTCCTGGTATAAATCCTACTTGGTCATAGTGTATTATCCTGGGGATGATTTTCTGTAATCTTTTTGCTAATATTTTATTTAAGATTTTAGCATCAATATTCATTAGGGAGATTGGTCTATAATTTTCTTTCTCTGTTTTCAGCCTACCTGGTTTAGGTATCAGTACCATATCTGTGTCATAAAAGGAGTTTGGTAGGACTCCTTCAATCCCTACTTCTTCAAATAGTTTATTTAGCATTGGAGTTAATTGATCTTTAAATGTTTGATAGAATTCAGATGTAAATCCATCTGGTCCTGGGGTTTTTTTCTTAGGGAGTTGATTGATAGTTTGTTCTATTTCTTTTTCTGAGATAGGAGTGTTTAGGATATTTACTTCTTCCTCTGTTAGTTTAGGTAAGCTATATTTTTGGAGGTATTCTTCTATTTCATTTAAGTTGTCGAATTTATTGGCGTAAAGTTGGGCAAAGTAACTCCTAATTATTGCTCTAATTTCCTCTTCGTTAGTGGTGAGTTCTCCCTTTTCATTTTTAAGACTAACAATTTGATTTTCCTCTTTCCTTTTTTTAATCAGATTTACTAAGGGTTTGTCTATTTTGTTGGTTTTTTCATAGAACCAACTCTTAGTTTTATTAATCAATTCAATAGTTTTTTTACTTTCAATTTTATTGATCTCTCCTTTTATTTTTTGAATTTCAAGTTTAGTGTTTGATTGGGGGTTTTTAATTTGTTCCTTTTCTAGCATTTTTAGTTGCAAGCCCAATTCATTGACCTTCTCTTTCTCTATTTTATACAAATAGCCTGTTTCTGTTCAAGGAAAATGTTTAGAGAGCATTGTCAAAATTATGAAAAGCCAAGGTTTAATTATAAGTTTACAGCAAATCACTGAATTTTTACAAACTGTAAAGGACATATGTCCTTGTTTCTCTCTTGATAAGGAATTAGATCTAAATGAATGGAAATTGGTTGGAGAGGATCTTTGTCAATTCTATGATAAAAATGGGCCTAACTCAATAATTAATACATATAATGTAATACAATTGGCTATAAGAAGTTATTTAAGTGATAGAATGATGAAAAGGAAAGTACAGGAGGAAGAAATGCCAACTTTACTAGGTGAAAAGGAGGATGAATCAGATGAGAATGGAGTTAATTACAATTCTGAGTATGATACTTCACAGCAGGAGGAATTAGGTGATTCCACATCTCATGACCCTCCCCCACAATTAACCCTTCATGGGTGGAACAAGGGGGAGGGAGAGAGACAGAAACACAGTCAGCTTCTCCTGTAAAGCAGAATTTGACAAGATTAGAAAAAGCATTAATTAAAGCAAAAAATGAAGGAGAAGATATATCTGATTTTATAAATGCATATCCTGTGATTGAAGAGCTCAACTCCTCAGGTCAAAAAGAGAGAAAATACACTCCTTTTAATTTGGGAAAAATTAAAGATTTGAAAAAGGGTTGCACTCTTTATGGGGCTACATCATCTTATGTGAAGATGTTACTGGATAATTTGTCTTATGAAATCCTAACCCCGAATGACTGGAAATCCATAACGAAAACTTGTCTAGAACCAGGACAAAATTTATTGTGGCTTTCGGAGTTTCATGAATTATGTAGGATTCAAGCCCAACGCAATAGGCAAACAGGAGCTATTGTACAAGTTGCTTTTGACCAACTAGCTGGTGAACGTCAGTATGCAGAGAGTTCAGAACAAATTTATTATCCCATAACAGTGTATGAGCAAATTTCTAAGGCTGCAATAAAAGCTTGGAATTCTCTCCCTGGACAGAAAGATGGAAATAATGCTTTCACAAAAATAGAGCAAGGTCCCAATGAACCTTTTGCAGATTTTGTGGGACGTTTACAAACAGCTGTAATAAGAACCATTGGAGACAATGCAGCAACAGAAATAATGACTAGACATTTGGCTAAGGAAAATGCCAATGAGATTTGCAAGAGAATTATATGGGGGCTAGACAAAAATGCTCCTTTAGAGGAGATCATTAGACGCTGTGCCACAGTGGGCACAAATGCTTATTATGCCCAGACTATGATGAACATGGAAAGACAAGGTCCTTCTTGGCAGAGGAATTCTAGAGAAACTCGTCGATGTTTTCATTGCGGAAAAGTTGGACATTTGAGAGCTCATTGTAGATATGGAGATAGAGTGAGAAGACAGGGTGAGAGAAAACCTAAAACCCCATGTCCAAAATGTAACCGAGGCTTTCACTGGGCCTCTAAATGTATATTGACCCAGAGGAATGAGAGGCAGGGCCCAGCTCTAAAGTATCAATCAAAGGACAGGTGGGGCGTGATAGCAGCTGAAGTTACACCCAGAGAGACTTTAGAAATTCAGAACTCTGATGTCATCAACCAACAGAAAAGCAATCAGGATTACAGTTGGGAAGAATACAGGCCTTTTAAGACAACAAGACAATATCCAATGCAAACAGCTCCAATGTAATTACCAGATGATGAGGAGAAATCCCAAAAGTGGTAAATAGAAGAGAATTAGATAGGTTAACTGCTTGGGGAAGAGGATCTGCTTATATTTCTACAGGTGGAAAAGGAATTAGATGGCTAACAATGAGACTGTCAAAAGAACTTTAAAATCTACATTATATGGAGAAAGAATCAGATGGCTGACTAAAAAGACTTTTAAAAGCTTCAGGAATCATTGGATTTCCTAACACAAGATGAAACTGTTTTACTTCTTGAAAAACCAGCAAGAATCATTGGGTTCCCTGAGATGAAAAATTGTTGATGAGACTTTTGCAGTACTTCAGGGCTTACAGGAACTATTGGATTCCTGGCACATGAACTAATGGACAATGGAATCCTATTGGACTATTTCTAGGACTTATGGACATGTGTAAATTTTTAGGTTGATTCATGTTGTTACATTACTACTAGCCTGTGTTATATTGCTATGTACTTATGTAAATTATGTATAATGCCTCCCATATTGATGGATTTATGTATACCATGTATATCTGTTACAAAGTTCTGGCCCATATTGATGGATTTATGTGTACCCCCTCAGAAACCCCCTATGTTTTAAAACAAAAGAAAGGGGGAGATGTTGGAATCCTTAATCTTACAAGAAGATGTTTTGGGCAGAACCTGAAACAAGGTACTAAGTAGAACTACCCATAATCCCTCTCTCTGGAAGGAGCATAAATAGGCCAATGGGCCAGTCGGAGAGTTCTGGAGAGAGGAAGACGCTACAAGTCGAGATTTCACCAGAATGACATGAAGACTGGAGCTGGCTGGAGGCTGAAGAAAGTAGAGGCAGAGGCTGAAGGACCAGACCTTTGGATTTAAAGACATTTGGAGAGAGCTCTTGGAACCAAGCAGAGAGATAGGCCTTTAAGCTAACCGGGCTATATTGGAAATAATAAAAGATCTGAACTTTTATCACCTGGCTGTGTTTTGAGAAGAAAAAGATCACAACACTCTCTGGGAGCGAGTTTCTTGGGGATGTTTTCTGGAGACAGCCTTAGTTTCAATTGAAAGTAATAATCACCCAAATGCAGCCAGGTGTTAAAAATGTAAACATTTATTTTCTCCTTCCAAAATAGCCCGGTTACTTTTTCTTAGTGGCCTATCTTTCTGCTTGGTTCCAAGAGCTCTTGCAGCTTTGTCCTTTGCTTCTGCCTCTGCTTTTTTTCAGCCTCCAGCCAGTACAAAGATGGAATGGATCGCCTGTCTCCTTCACTTGGGGCTCGGCTAGCTTTCTGGAGAGTCTTTCAGACCAGCTTGGTCTCAGTGGGGGAAGTGCAGGAGCCCAGCCACCACAGTGGTGTGAGATGAAGATGAATCTGGTTGCGCCTCCGAGAGAGTGCTTCTCCTCAACTGAACTGATGCTCCCTTCACAATCTTTAGCTGAACTCTCTGACTGGGCTCACTGAAGCTCTATTTATGCTCCTTCTTCGAGAGAGGGATTGTGGGATTTCTCCCAGAGTGCTCTCTTGCCCTAAGAGCTTCAGGGGAGGTGTGAATTCACAAAATTACAAAGTTTACTTTGTGAATCTCCCATACTTGTGAACTCCAATGAGTACTTAAATACTTCTTGCTTATATGAGCTCTCTAAAGGTGTGAACACAAGCATTGTTTCTATTAGTTCTACTTAGTACCTTGTTTCAGGTTCTGGCCCAAAACATCTCCTTGTAAGATCAGATTAATGATACTGAACCATGCTAAATTAGGTAATTATTGTCTCTATCAACTCTAATGACTTAACAATTTGTAATGATTCCAACAGGGATAATAATGCTTGGAATACCCATAGGTCAAAGACACTGGGGGAGGTCCTTAGCATTTACATAGGAAAGAGAAAATATAGGTAAGGCAATTTTCTTTTTTTTAATTTAATAATTAAAAAAGGGTTGCCACAAAAGGGACCTGTATATGCACGAATGTTTGTGGCAGGTCTCTTTGTAGTGGCCAGAAACTGGAAACTGAATGGATGCCCATCAATTGGAGAATGGTTGAATAAATTGTGGTATATGAATATTATGGAATATTATTGTTTGGTAAGAAATGACCAGCAGGATGATTTCAGAAAGGCCTGGAGAGACTTACATGAACTGATGCTGAGTGAAATGAGCAGGACCAGAAGATCATTATATACTTCAACAACAATGCTATATGATGATCAATTCTGATGGATGTGACCATCTTCAGTAATGAGATGGACCAAATCAATTCCAATAGAGAAGTAATGAACTGAACCAGTTATACCCAGCAAAAGAACTCTGGGAGATGACTATGAACCATTACATAGAATTCTCAATCCCTCTATTTTTGTCCACCTGCATTTTTGATTTCCTTCACAGGTTAATAGTCCATTATTTCAAACTTCGATTCTTTTTGTACAGCAAAATAACTGTTAGGATATATATGCTTTAACATACTTAACATGTATTAATCAACCTGCCATCAGTGGGAGGGGATGGGCCAAGGAGGGGAAAAATTGAAACAAAAGGTTTGGCAATTGTCAATGCTGTAAAATTACCCATGCATATAACTTGTAAATAAAAAGCTATGATTTAAAAAAAAAAAAAAAAAAAAAAAAAAAAGGCTGCCACAAACATTTTGGCACATACAGGTCCCTTTCCCTTTTTTAGTATCTCTTTGGGGATTGGAGCCCAGTAGTAATACTGCTGGATCAAAAGGTACGCACAGTTTGATAACTTTTTGGGCATAATTCCAGATTACTCTCCAGAATGGTTGGATTCATTCACAACTCCACCAACAATGCATCAGTGTCCCAGTTTTCCCGCATCCCCTCCAACATTCATCATTATTTTTTCCTGTCATCTTAGCCAATCTGAGAGGTGTGTAGTGGTATCTCAAAGTTGTCTTAATTTGCATTTCTCTGATCAATAGTGATTTGGAACACTCTTTCATATGAGTAGAAATAATTTCAATTTCATCATCTGAAAATTGTCTGTTCATGTCCTTTGATCATTTGTCAATTGGAGAATGGCTTGATTTCTTATAAATTAGAGTAAATTCTCTATATATTTTGGAAATGAGGCCTCTATCAGAACCTCTGTAAAAAATGTTTTCCCAGTTTCTTGCTTCCCTTCTATTCTTCTTTGCATTAGTTTTGTTTATACAAAGGCTTTTTAATTTGATATAAGCAAAAATTTCTATTTCGTGATCAATAATGATCTCTAGTTCTTCTTTGGTCACAAATTCCTTCCTCCCCCACAAGTCTGAAAGGTAAACTATCCTATGTTCCTCTAATTTATTTATAATCTCATTCTTTATGCCTAAATCATAGACCAATTTTGATCTTATCTTGATGTATGGTGTGGTTCCATGCCTAATTTCTGCCATACTAATTTCCAGTTTCCCCAGAAGTTTTTGTCAAATAATGAATTCTTATCCCAAAAGTTGGGATCTTTGGGTTTGTCAAACACTAGATTGCTATAGTTATTGACTATTTCACTGATCAACTAATCTATTTCTTAAGCAATACCAAATGGTTTTGGTGATCCCTGCTTTATAATATAGTTTTAGATCAGGTACAGCTAGACCACCTTCATTTGATTTTTTCTTTCATTAATTCCCTCGAAATTCTTGACTTTTTGTTCTTCCATATGAATTTTGTTATTATTTTTTTCTAGGTCATTAAAATAGTTTTTGGGAAGTCTGATTGCTATAGCACTAAATAAATAGATTAGTTTAGGGAGTATTGTCATCTTTATTATATTCGTTTGGCCTATTCAAGAGCACTTTCCAATTATTTAAATGTGACTTTATTTGTGTGGAAATTGTTTTGTAATTGTATTCAAATAATATTGTTTTTTCTTAAGGAGTTGATTAATAGCTTGTTCTATTTCTTTTTCTAAAATGGGACTGTTTAACCGATTTACTTCTTCCTCTGTTAATCTGAGCAAGCTATATTTTTTAAGGTATTTTTCCATTTCATTTAAGTTATCAAATTTATTGGTATAAAGTTGGCAAAGTAACTCCTAAACCTTTTTTTGGCAAATTTCAAAGATATCTTCTGTTGGTAATTATTTGTGGGTTTTTTTTTTTTCAGTCAAGCACTAATTCCAAGGCTTGTCATGATGTAAAGTATTCTGAGAGAAAAGATAAAGCTCAAATAGATGTGTGTGTCCTCTCCGCCATCTTGGCGGGAAGTCCCTGGTAAGACAATTTTCAAACATTGAAGTACCATATAAATATTAATTGTTATTTGTCTATGTCCAACTGTCTCTTACCTCTTCCACTAGAGGACAGTCAAAGCAGGATAGCCACAGTTATGTATAGTACAGATTCATTCTTCTAAGGGAACATTTCAACAGAGAGCACTGGTCCAGGAAAGGGGTTTAGGTTTTAGCCCATTAATTGACAACAAAAGATAATGAAAGGTCCCAACCTGAAGCTTGGCTAGTTCAAAAATATGTGTATTAGAGAGTCAATTTGGAGGGCTATGCCTGAACACACCCATAATTACAAGGCAAGAAGTCCATGGTTAAGTTTGGCAGCAGATATGTTGTGGGAACATGGGAGGAGGAGATCAAAAATGGAGTCAGAACAAGCTAATGCATAAATACCAGGGATTAGGAATTTAGATGGCAGATGGTATGTTCTGCCATGCAAAGAATTAGTTAATGGAGGAAAAAAGAATGAGCCTGAGAAGCAGGAGTAGAGATAACAATAATATGGAAATCTAAAGTAGAGAGCAGAAGAACTGACAGAGAAGATTTTGTGGACATTTTGGGTCCTTTCAAAAGTGATTTTAAATTAGTTTCTGGCATTGTTTCCTTTCAGTAATTTAAAGTTTGTGACTGAACTGTACAGGCCAAAGTTGTGGTTCCTAAGGTTAGAGTAATGTGATTAAAATTCGTTGGAACATAGAACCAGGGCTGCAAGAGATATTAAAGGCAATCAAATCTGACTCCCAAAGATGTCCCAAAGAGCTAGGGATTTCCCTAACATCACATGGATATTAAAAATTTTGAACTCATCATTGCCTGAAGTCAGAATCTTTCCATGATAGTATCTTATCTCTCATGTTGCCTTTGTTAGTGGGATGACTTCCTTCTCAGGCTTTCCTAGCTTTACCCCAATCATGTTCTGGCAATTATGAGAAAATTGTGTAGAGTGTATTGAGTTTCACATTTATCAAGCTTTAATCTCACTTGCAAAGATATGGTAATTAAATTCATGGGACTTGATGAGATCACCAAGCAAAGTAAAAGAGAAGAATAAAAAAAGAGGACCCAAGACAGAGCCCTGTGAGATATTTTATGATTAGAGAGCAAGATCTAAATGAAGATGCACCAAAGAAGATGGAAGAATCATCTGATTGGTAGAAGCAGAACCTTGATGTCCCTAAAACCTGGTGAGAAAGGAGTACTAAAAAGAAGAGGGTGTCAAGAATGTCAAAAGATTCACAGAGACTGAAGAAAATAAGAATTGAGAAAAGGCTACTGGATTTGGCCATTAAGAGATCAATGATAACTTTTTATTATTATTATTATTATTTTGATAAGGCAATTGAGATTTAATTAGCCCAGATTAAATGATTAGATTACACTAGTAACCTAGGATCTAGCAAGTGGCAAATTTCTGAGGTCATATTTGAACTCAGGTCCTCCTGACTTCAGGCCCACTGTTCTAATTACTGTGGTTTTTAGATGCTCTCTCCTTGGTAACTTTTGAGAGATCAGTTTTAGTGATCAAAAGATAGATTGTAAGGGGTTAAGAAAAGGATGAGAGAAAAGAAAGTGAAAGCACATATGGTGTACATGGTCTTTTCAAGGAGTTTAACCCCAACAGGAATAAAGACATAGACAATGTAGAGAATCAGCAGCCAGGTTCTGAATTATTGAGAGTTAGTTGATTGGCAATGTGTATGAGTGTGTGTGTGTGTGGGGAGTCACAATGGTGGAGTGAGAGGAAGCATTTTTGGTTAATTTGCCAGCATACCTCCTCCACTTTACCTAGAAAATATTCCAGACCAAATTCTGGTCAGGAAAACCAAGAAAAAGGCACAGTGAATCCTCTCGCCAGCCTAGGACAGTTTTGATACACATAAAGAGAGGATGGCAGATACTGGGGAAGAGGTGTAGCCAAGAACATGACTGGCAATAACTGGAAGGAAGCATTCCAGTGCTTAGGGATGGGGGAAAAAAGTAAAGATAGAGCATCAAAACATTATATATGGGGGGAGAAAGAAATCTCAAGGGATCACTAAACTAGCACTGGGTACAACCATTTGGAAGCTCTGTTATCTATTACGTGATTCTGGGTCATAGCTCCAGGGCAGAGAAGGGTGATTTTGAGAAAATATAGTCCCTTCTTTTGTACTGAGCAGGGAATAAGTTCCCTGGAAACCATGGAACTATGGAAAACCATAGATATGTGACTATGAGCCAAGACCTGAACAATGACTTAGTTCTAGCTTTTAGGCAAGTACATTAGCTTGCAGTGGAATAATTAGGGCAGTAGTATCCCAGACCCACAGGGAACCAGCATTTCAGCCACTTTGAACTTGCCGAACTTTCCAGAGGGCCCTTGGTGATTAAATTCAGTAACAGTATCCTGAAACTTGACCACTCACAGGTTAGTAGATACAAACCTGGATCAGGAACTTGAAGACTCAAAGAGCTCAAATGAAGCCCTTAGTAGACAGGCTTTCCTGGATCACACCAGTTTGACATACAAACACAGAAATCAAGAGAAGTACAAAACAGTGAATATAATTGAGAAATCATTTGGAAGTAAATAAGGTTAAACAGTTTGCTTTCTTATATCAGTAGATGACATATATAATGCATCAAAACTTTATCATTACCAGGGATCTTAAGAGGGGAGTTTAATTAAAGGGATAGCCTGGGAGTGATTCCGTTTATGATCTCAAAGAAAAATGGAAGGTGGAGAATTGGAACACACTAAAGAGGGTACTTCCACACCCTTTCCCTCCCCTCTTCCAGGAGAATAATGGAAGAAATTATCTCATAAATGGGCTATTCAAGGAGGAGACTATAAGATAGAAGGGAAATTGGAAACAATCTTTGCAATGATTTCCTTTAATAAAGATGTGATTTCTAATATATATATGTAGGAAACTGAATCAAATTTGTAAGAATAAGAATCATTTCCCAATTGATAAATGATCAAAGAATGTGATAAACCAGTTTTCAGAAGAATAAAAACTATCAATAGCCATAAGAAAAAATGTCCTAAATTAACAATTAGAAAATTGAAAAGTAAATTGAAGATACCATCTTGCATCCATCATATTAGCTAAATTGAAAAAAAGAAAAAGAAAAACAATAAATGTTGGTGGGATTATGGAAAAGCAGATGTTTTCATTTCTTGTTGATAGAGCTGTAAGTTGATCCAACCATTTATAAGGCAATATAAAATTATGCCTCCCCCCCCAAAAAAAAAAGTTATTAAACTGTGCATTCAATTTGACCCAGTAAAATTGTTACTGGGTAAATACTACTGAAGAGATTTAGAGAAAGAGAAAATGGATTCATATGTATAAAACGATTTTAAACAGCTAGCTCCTTTTCATGGTAGTAAAGAAATGAAAATTAAAGAGATGTCCATCAATCAGGGAATGACTGAAGAAATTATCCTTCGTGAATATGATGGAATATTATTATGACAAGAAATAATGAATCATTTCAGAAAAACCTCTAAAGAAATGAATGAACTGATCCAGAATAAAGTGAGCAGAACCCAAATAATGTATATGTGTTGAGTTGTCTCAGTTGTATTCAACTCCTTGTTACCCCATTTGGGATTTTCTTGGCAAAGTTTATGGCATGGTTTGTCATTTCCTTCACCAGCCCATTCTGTAGGTGAGGAAGTTCAGGCAAAGTTGAGTGACTTACCCAATATCCCACAATTAGTAAGAGATTGAGGCTGGATTTGAAATCATAAATGAGTCTTCTTGATTCCAACCCTACTACTCTATCCACCATCCCACAGAAATAATTCTGCAATGACAATAAATTCTGTATTAGCAATTTTTATCAATACAATGACAAATTTTAAGTCCAAATAATTCATGATTAAATGCACTATTCACCTTCGAATAGAGAAGTGATAGACTAAGAGTGCAGAATAAAGCATATCCTCACCTCTTTTTCCTTCTCTTTCTCCTTCTTTTCCTCCTTCTCCTTCTCTTCCTCTTCCTTCCCTTTCTCCTCCTCTTCCTTTTGTTCCTCTTCTTCCCCATCTCCTCCTTCTCCTTTTTCTTCCCTCCTCCTCTTTTTGGATTCATTTTGGATGACTATACATATTTTCTAATGAGTTTGTTTTTCTTGACTTCTCTATGGACATGAGAAAAGGGAGAGTATTAGGGATTGAAAAGTAAATAAAAATGGGAAAAAATGTTATTTAGCTGGAAAAAAAGTAAGTTAGTAGAATTCAATAACTTGGCTGTGTTTGTGGGTCATTGCTGTAATGAGAATAGTTTGAATTGATCAAGGACCAATTCCTATTGGCTCTCTTCAACCTTGCATGCCACATTACTCAATTCTTTTTTTTTTAAGATTTAAAAAAAAATCTTCTGATTTTATATTACCTTTATTTCAAAATATACCTCTCCTCCTTCTGCCCCCAAAGAAATGTTTTAAAATGAAGAATTCCTTAAAAGGAAAGAAAAGATATAAAGGATCCAGTAAATCACGTAATAATTCACAGCCATTTTTTCCAAAGAAAGGAACAGGATTTATTTTCCCATCTCTTCTTCAAGAATAATGTGGCCATCATAATTGCAAAGTATTTCATTTCATTTTTTTTTTTGTTGTTCTTTTTGGATTTCCATTTCCAACATGAAATTTCTTTGCTAAGTGCCTAGCCATTATTGGCCTATTGCCCAACGTAATATTATGTTGGATGAAAAGAAGGAGGAGGAAGAGTAATTGATTGATTTGTTCATATAACTATCTGTCAAGTAATTAGTTTATTTATTCATTTACTTTGGTTCTAAGGTTTTGGGGTTTTCCAGAGGTAGTGAGTCATTTTGAGAGTGTCAGGTTATTTATTTTGCAGAGAAGGCTGGATGAATGAAAATTTGCTCTATTTCTTTTCCATTTTTTTTTTACACATTTACATTCAAATTCTTTCCCCCTGCCTTCTCTTAATCCTTTCTACAGCATCTATTTTAGGATGTATTTCAGGAATACTTAGGGTTTTGTTAGTTCTCTTCGATATAGCTGGGCCTTTGCAGATGTCAGCTATTTAATGGTTTGCACTGAAATTAGCAGGTTTCAACTCAGCCTACACCTGTTTTCCACTCTTTTGTGCTTTTATAAAGAAAACAAAATCCTTAAAGTGAGTCAGAAACTGCATTGCACTCAAGTTTTGAATCAGTCTAAGTCAGGGGTTCTTAATTCTTTTTTTGTGTCAGTATATTGAAATGTACAAACTCTTCAGAATAATGTTTTTAAATGTATAAAATAAAATGAATAGAATTACAAAGGAAACTAAATATATTGAAATATTGTTATCTCTCTCTATCTCTATATATGTTTATGCATACATAAAACAAATTAACCCAAGTTCTCTCATTCAAAATTTAATATTTATTCTTCCATGTCCAACCATTGCACATGGTTGAATACTCTCATTTGTTGAATTATCATGAATTAAGTAATTTAATTTAATCTAAGCCTCCTTTTCTTAATCTGGAAAAGAGTATCAATCAAACAAATACTTTTTAAGTGTGTATCATGGACTAAGTACTGTTTTAGATGCCTATCTCTCATCATTCTTGCCATATATAACCAACAACATTTTTTTTTCTCATTAGTCATGCAATTTCTTAATGAAGCCTTTTATTCCTGTTCATCCTGTTCTAGTACTGTTGCAGGTATTCAGAGTGCAAATTTAAAGACTGACACAAAACCCATTTTCAAAGACCTTATATTCTAAAGGGACAAGATTTGCATATAGTAGTTAATTACAGTTTGGTAGACAAAAATCCTAGCATTTATAGGGTTCAGGAAGACTTCATATGGAAAGTGGTATTTGAATGTGTTGAAGGAAAATGATAGATTCTTTGAGGTGAAGGTGAGGAGTGTGCATTCCAGGCATAAGAGGTGGTCAGGACAAATGTACAGAGGCAGGAGCTCAAGTGTTATGTCCGAGGAAGAAAGAGTTTGTTTAGTTGGATCTCAAAATGCAGATAGAAAGATGTTTGATGATGTTGGAAGGTTAGAAAACAGTGGTTTCACTATTTTTGTCACAGATTTCTTCTGAGGAATGCACTTGGTTAATTTAAGAGCACCACAGAAATGTATGCTCTTATTATTTATTATATTATAATATTATATATTATATAAATATATTAGTTATTTTTATGTTATATAGCATATTATATGTGTATATGTATATATATATATATATATATATGTATATATATGTTATATGTCCTCTGATAACAAGCTTTTGCCAGGCTCATCCTTGAAGCCTTTCCATTGTAGTAGGACCTGCCGGATCTTATGCTTCACTGGCATGATTTTCAGGTATGATGATGACGAAGTATAAATATACTCCTCATTTTTCAATTGTTAGAAATTATTACTGCAAGAAAGGGAAGGACATTATTGTAATTTTTGTCGCAGTACTAGATCTGAAAATCTCAACATAACCTTTCTGGGGTACATATGGACAAGACTATTTTAATTCTGTATGTTCTTAGATAAAAATAAAAAATATTTTTGGAACAAATAATTTATGCATCAACAGGGTGGAATTAAAAAAAAATTCAACACTTTATATTTTTCCAATATATGTAAAGATAGTTTTCAACATTCATTTTTGTAAGATTTTGAGTTCAAAATTTTTTCCTCTCCTTTCCTTACTTCCCTCCTCAAGCAATCTGATATAGGTTATGCATGTACAATCATTTCCATTTTTATCATGTTGTGAAAGAAAAATCAGGACAAAAGGAAAGAACCACAAGGGAAAAAAAAAGAAAATCTTCCCCCCCCCCCAAAAAAAAAAGCAAAAACAATATGCTTTGATCTGCATTCAGTTTTCATAGTTGTCTTTCTGGATGCAGATGGCATTTTTCATTACATGTCTATCAGAATTCTCTTGGATCACTGACTTGCTGAGAATAGCTAAATATCTATTTACATATAGATATATAGACATATATATTTATAAATATCTAAGAATAAGTTAAACTATCATAATTGTTCATCATACACTCTTTATTTCTGTGTACAATGTTTCCCTGCTTCCTTCTCCTTGCTTCCTTCAGCATCAGTTCATGTAACTCCTTCCAGGTTTTTCTGAAATTAGCCTGTTCATCATTTCTTATAGAACAACAATATTCCATTACATTCATATAACATAACTTACTTGTCCAGTCATTCTTCAACTTCTTGTCACCACAAAAAGAGCTGCTACAAACATTCCTTTCCCCTCCTTTATGATCTCTTTGGGATATAAGACCCAGTGTAACATTTCTGGATCAAAGGGTATATATAGTTTTATAGTCCATTGGTCATAGTTTCAAATTGCTCTCCAGAATGACCGGATCAGTTCACAACTCAACATTTCCAGTTTTCCTCTCTAACATTTATTATGATCTTTTTCTGTCATTTTAGCCAATCTGATAGATTGTTTTAATTTGCCTTTCTCTTCAATAATAATTTAAAGCACTTTTTAATATGACTATACATGATTTTAATTTCTTCTTCTGAAAATTGTTCATATGAGATGGAACTTCTAATAAATGAGAAACTCCAAAAAAGAACAGGAATAAAAAATTTCATTAAGAAATTATGTAATTAGTGGTTATATATGACAACAATGAAGGATGAAAGGTGAGCAACCAAAGTGCTGTGCTGATACCTTTGCAAAAGTTAAGAAAGACCAAAAACATATTGAATAGAGTCTTTGTGAAGAAAGTAGAGAAAGACGTGAACTAGAGTCATCTGAAATGATCAGGCATATGGTGTTCAGAGTAATTGCAAGTAACTTCTAAGTCAAGGAAATCACAATGGTAGGAGTTCTTGTCTCAATATGGTGAAGATATACATATTTATGTATATAACATAACACATACATAAACTATATTACCCTGGACAGGTCATTTAATCACTTCTGGCTTGAGCTTACTTCCTGTCAATAGATTTCAAGAAAAAAAAAGGTGTGCTCCTTATTGGTAGAGCGTGTTTCCTCATTAGGAGTTTTATCCCAATGATAATATAGCATTGAAAAGAGAAAACATTGCCTCCTTACATAGTGATTTTTACATTATAGATATTAAATCATTGTTCATTCATGCAATTAATAGATGGCTTAGGTTCTTACTTATTTGAATAAGAATTACTTTCACTTCTAGAATTCTCTTTATGAGATTGAATAGTGAACAGGAAGCTGAAATTAGAGTCAGAAAGTTCAAATATTGCCTCAGGTACATGCAATCTGTGTCACCCTGGACAAGGAACAGAAATCTCTCTCAATTTTCTTATCTGTCAAATGGGTATAACAATAAACCTCTATCTCTCACAGTTGTTTTGTCTTTCTAATGAGATTATGTCTATATCTATATAGGCATATATGTACAAATATGTGTGTGTATACATATATGTGTATGTATATTCAAATTGCTTAAAAGTACAATGAAAACCAGCTAGTTGGATGGTATATGCTAAAAAGAGTAAGAAAGCTTGTTCATGCAAATAGCATCTAGGAAGGTGCATCTTATGTAAACAGTCCTTTCTACTAAGACTGTTGTTTAGTTTCTCCATTTACAAAGGCTTCCCTCAGAGTAAAAAAGGAAAAATCAGGATGCCTATGGCTCTGTTGTTTGGTAATTTTTTTTTTTTCCTCCCTTGAATTGATAAGATCAAATAATCATCCTCTCCTCTGTATGTCAATGCAGCAGCTCCTGGCATTATACCTATATGCACAAAACAACAAAGCAAGCAAGCAAGAGCCCAATCAGAAGATGCATCAAGCAGGGAAAGAGGTCTTCGAATAGCTAGAGACCTTGAAACTAAAGGTTTCAGATCAAAAGGAGAGAGATGCTGGAATAAAGCCTTGATCCTAGATCTAACTAGAGAGATGGGAGGGTTCTGAGGATGCAGATGTAATAATGAGAAGATTTCAGGGTAGTACACTTCTCAGCCTGAGCCTTATTTCAGCATCTTATCCCAGGGTTTGTGGTCTTTTATTACAGAATTAGAGGGCATGAAATCTAACCCTAATAATTGACTAAAATGATTCCTCTTTACTGTACCAGAAAGCAGCAGTGTATAGTAAGAAACCTTCTAGTTTTTTTTCCCAGAAAGAACAATTTTGGAATACAAGATATACATCTCAGGATTCACAGAAGTATTTGAATTATTTTCCTGAAAGATTCCAGATTGGGCCTATACTCTTTCTAGTAATATGAGGAATTCTCATTACCAAGATCTGGTAAAAGGAGAGGCTGCAAATACCTAGTTTTGAGGTCTTGAGAAAAAAAGATAGATGAAATTGGAGAAGATTGAATGGAGAATTTTTAGAAGGACTCCTATCAGATTTATGGTCTTATCTTCTGGTTCATTGAGAAGACTGAAGTTATAGACTCTCCATATACAATTATTTTTTGCCTCAACTACCCACATCTCCTATGAGAATTGGTAGAATAAACTGAATATCAATAATCTAGATAAGATGTAATAGAATATGATAGCTCCTCAAGATTTTGAAGCTCAAATATCATCTTCTTTTTAAATATATATTCTTTCTTTCTTTTACACTTAATAATTTTGTTTTTCCAATTACATTTAAAGATAGTTTTCAATATTCACTTTTATAAGATTTTTGAGTTCCAAATATTTTTTCCTTTCTTCGCCTCTCTCTTCCCCAAGAAAACAAGCAATCTGATATCATATAATATGATACACATAACAATAATATTAGACATATTTTCTCATTAGTCATGCTGTGAAAGCAGAACAAAAGGGAAAAGTAGGAGAAAGAAAAAAAAGTAAAAATAACATGCCTCAATCTGCTTTTAGACTCCATATTTCTTTCTCTGGATATGGATAGCCTTTTCATAATTAGTCTTTTGTAATTGTCTTAGGTCATTGTATTGCTAAAGAGAACAAAGTCTGTCAAACTTGATCAAAGCACAATGTTGCTGTTACTGCGTACAATGTTCTCCTGGTTCTGCTCACTTTACTCAGTATCAATTCCTGTAAGTCTTTGCAGGCTTTCTAAAATTTGCCTGCTCATCATTTCTTGTAGCATAATAGTATTCCATTGCATTTACATACCACATTTTCTTCAGCCATTTCCCAATTGATGGGCATCCCCTCATTTTCCAAGTCTTGACCACCAAGTCTTGACAAATTTGCTGGATCAAATGGTATGTACATTTTATAGCTCTTTGGGCATAGCTCCAAATTGCTCTCCAGAATTGTCCCAGTTTTACCACATCTCCAATATTTATCATTTTCCTTTTCTGTCATTTTAACCAATCTGATAGGTGTGAAGTGATGACTTAGAATTGTTTTGATTTGCATTTCTCTAATCAATATTTATTTAATCATTTTTTCACGTGATTGCAGATAACCTTAATTTATTTATCTGAAAATTGCTTGTTCATATTCTTTGACTATTTATGAATTCTGGAATGACTTGTATTGTAAATAGTATTTTCCCCCAGTTATATTTCAAGAAGGTTTTTGTCATTTATTTTTATAATATTTTGAGTTCCAAATTTTTCTCCCTTGCTCCTTCTCCTCCTGTCTTTTAAATATGAAAGTTAGATCAATATCGTTTATACAAGTAGTGTCATGTAAATGCATTTCCATATTAGTTATAGTTGTGAAAGAAAGAATAGATTAAAAGGGAAAAAAATCACAAAAAAATAATAAAGTGCCTGTTTGTCCCCTTTCTCCCTTCACTCTTTTCCTCCTCACCAGTGTTTTCCTTCTGGTCTATTACATTCCTTGAACTGTCCTTCCTTCTATCAATCCTGCCTTCTCTGCTCCTACTTTTCTTTCAGGTAAAATAAGGATTTTTAAATTCAATTGATTGTTTATATTATTCCCTCTTTGAGCCAATAAAAGTAAAGTAAAGTTCGAGTGACACTCATTGTCCATCCTCTTATCTTCCCCTCAACTAAATAAATCTTTCTTACCTGTTTATGTGAACTAATTTATACCATTGATACCTCTCTCTTTCTTCTGTATCCAGTATTTTCTTCTTTTTCATCCCTTAATTTATATGTCATTCCCTCAAATTCACCTTAGACCCCTAACCTTTATGTATATTTCTTCTAACTGTACTATTAATCATATAATTATTAAGAATTATAAATCTCATTTTCCCATATACTTATATAAGAAGTTTAGCTTTATTGACTTTTTAAATATTTTCTTTCCCTTTTTTATCCGTTTATGGTTATCTTTGGTCTTGTGATTGGAGGTCAAATTTTGATTTAGTTCTGGTCTTCTCCTTATGAAAGTTTGAAATCCTCTTTCATTGAATGACCATTTTTTCCTTTGAAGTATTAAATTTATTTTCACCAGATAAGTGTTCCTTGATTGTAATTCTAGTTTCTTTGTCTTTCAGAATATTATTCTCCATGACCTCCAGTCCTTTAATGTTGCAGTTGCCATGTCCTATGCAAAACTGATTGTGATGTCCTAATATTTGAATTGTTTATTTCTGACTATTTATGATAATTTTTCCTTAACTTGATAATTGTGAAATTTAGTTATAATCTTCCTTAGAATTTTTATTTTGAGTTCTCTTTCCTGAGATGACTGGTGTATTCTTTTAATGCCTAATTTTCTCTCTGGTCCCAAGACATCAAGACAATCTTCCTTGATGGTTTCTTGGAAGTTGCTGTCCAAATCCTCCTTTTTGATTGTGAGTTTCAGATAGTTCAATGGTTCTGATAGTGTCTCTACTGGATCTATTTTCCAGATGAATTGTTCTTTTTTTCTCATGAGGTAATTTATATTTTATTTCCTTTCTTATTTTTTGAATATGTTTGATTCTTGATGTCTCATAGAGTCATTAGTTTCCATTTGCCCAGTACTAAACTTTAAGATGTTGTTTTCCTCAATTAGCTTATCTACTTTGTTTTCCATCTGGCCAATTGTACTCTTTAAGTAGTTTTCCAAATGTTTGGCTTTTTTTTTTTTAATTATTCTTTTGTGTCACTCTCATTCCTTTTCCCAATCTTTCTTTTACTTATCTCACATAAATTTCATTCATTCATTTTATTTATTTTACTCTGAACTTTGAAGAACTAAAAACAAGCACTTTTATAACAGTATAAAAATGATTGTACATGAAATTGTAAATCTATTATGTATACTCACTTTCTTTTAAATATATAATAAATTTAAATAGCTTTTTCTTTTCTTTTCTTCCCTCCTTTTAGAGATGGCTATCTACTCTTATACAAAAATTATATATATATATATATACACACACACATACACACACACACACACATACACACACACATATATATGTGAAATCATTTATACATAATTCTATTTATCAGTTCTTTCTCTGGAGCAGATAGTCTTCATAAGTCCTTTCTAGTTAATTGGGGGCATTTATAATAGTCAAAATGATTTAATTGTTTAAAGTCATTTTTTTAAATAATAGCTTTTTATTTTCAAAATACATGCAAAGATAATTTTCAGCATTCACCCTTTCAAAACCTTGTGTTTTAAATTTTTCTCCCTCTCTTCCTTGCCCCTCCTCTAGATAACAAGTAATCCAATACAGGTGAAACATGTGCAATTCTAAACATCTCATATGAATTTTAAATCTCCTTTTTGAACTCTTCATTGAGTTCTTTCTGGTCTTTAGACCACTACCCATTATGTTTAGGGTTTTAAGCCTATAGATGACATTGTTATCTTTTTCTAAGTTTTTGTCTTGGTCTTCCCTGTCACCATAATAATTTCCTATAGTCAGATTTTGTTGTTGTTGCTTTTTTGCTCCTCTCTCTTTCTCTTTCTCTTTCTCTCTCTCTCTCTCTTCTCTCTCTCTCTCTCTCTCTCTCTCTCTTCTCTTTATCTGTTTTTTTTTTTTTTCCCCTTTCTTTTAAATTAGAACTCTGCCACTTAGGAAGGAGAACTGGTTCAGGGTTCTTATGTCAGTAACTACAGGTCCTGACTATTTATGTCATGTGGCACTAATCTTGCCTCAAGAACTGCAGCAGATCCTTATGCTTGATGCTGACTGAGGGAGTGAAGTGAGGAGTAGCTGGTTGCTGCTGAAGGCTGTAGGAGTTAGGCAACTTACCAGATACTGAACTGAGAACTTAGTGGTGATGTGTGGCATTTGCTGAGGTCAAGTGGGACATTTCTTTGCTTCTTCAAGATTACACTGAAACATGTGGTTGTCAGACTCTGGAAGACAGGTCAGAGCTGAGTTATGACATATGGAAGTCTGGTTGCTGGAAGATACCTGTTTAGCCAGGGCCACACCAGAATATGTAGTGAGTGCCATAGCTAAAGTCCACAGACTTCCTTGGTGATCCCGCTGATTTGCTGAGATGAGGCTTGCTGCAGACTCACAGAGGAGCTTCCTGTCTTGGATTGTACCACTCTACCCGCCCCCCCCATATGAGAGAGACCCCTCCTACTAATATTTCAATTTTTCTGTGCTAAAAGGCTGTTTCACCCTGTCTTTTTGCTGATTCCACTGCTCCAAGATCTGTCTTGGGATACTATATTATGGTTGCTCAGAGGTGAATATGGGAGGATTATAATGGATTTACTACTTGCTCTGCCATCTTTGCTTCTGGAAATCTCTTGACTCATATTCTTATAAATTTGACTCACTTATTTATATATTTTAGAAATAAGTCCTTTATCAGAAAAAAGAAATGTTTCCCAGCATTCTGCTTTCTTTCTAATAGTGCTTGCATTGGTTTTGTTTGTGTAAAAATGTTTTAATTCAATGTAATTAAAATTATCCATTTTGCATTTCATAATGTTCTCTAACTCTTGTTTGATTATAAATTCTTCCCTTCTTCATTGATCTTATAGATAAACTATTCCTTGCTCTCCTAATTTGCTTATGGTGTAACTCTTCATGTCTAAATCATTTACTGATTTTAAATTTGGTGAATGGTGTGAGATGTTGAGCTATGCCTAGTTTCTGCTATGCTATTTTCCAGTTTTTCCAGCAGTTTTTGTCAGTGAGTCCTTATCCTGGAAGTTGGAGTCTTTGGGTTTATTTAACAGTAGATTACTACAATTATTGACTATTGTATCTTATGTATCTAACTTAATTCACTACTTTATTTCTTAACCAGTACCAACCAGTTTTGGTAATTGCTGCTTTATAATACAGTTTTGATCTGTTATGACTAGGCTACTCCCCTTTGCATTTTTTCACTAATTCCCTTAACATTCTTGATCTTTTGTTCTTTAAGATAAATTTTGTTATTTTTCTAACTTTATAAAATACTTTGTGGCAGTTTGATTGTTATGCCACTGAATAAATACTTTAGGTAGAATTATAATTTTTATTATATTAGTTCTACATACTCATGAGCAACTGCTATTTTTCCTGTTATTTCGATTTTACTTGATTTGTATGAAAAGTGTTTTGTAATTAGTATTACTGGGTTTGTCTTGGCAGGTAGACTCCCAAATAACTTATATTTCCACAGTTATTTTAAGTGGAATTTCTCAATCTCTTTCTACTGGGTTTTGTTAATAACATAGAAATGCTGATGATTAATATGAGTTTATTTTATAATCTGTAACTTTACTAAAGTTGTTAGTTATTTTAAATAGTTTTGAGTTGATAATCGAGGATTCTCTAAAAATACCATCATATCATCTGAGGAGAGTTTTGTTTTCTCATTGCATATTCTAATTCTTTCAATTCCTTTTTCTTCTCATAATAGTGGCAATAATGGGCATCCTTGTGTTGCCCCTGCAAATCTCAGTCTCCTCATTTGCAAATGCTTTCTCCTCTCAGATTGTCTACCATTTACTCTACATATATTGTTCATATCTACTTATTTACACATTACCTCCCTCCTTAGAATGTAAGCTGCTTGAAGGCAGAAACTCTTTTTCCATTCTTTATATTCTTAATATGTACCCTAGTGTCTTATATGTAGTAAACACTTAAATGCTTATTAAATGATTCAGGGAAGCAATGCAAAGGGAATTGAATTTGCTCCTCTTGTCCTTAGTGGGTACCTCTAAGAGCCACAGATGGATGGAACAAAGAGGCAAATTCAGGTTTGATATAGAGGAAAACTGCCTAAAAATTATCCCCAAAATGTAATTAACTGCTTCAGAAAAGTGTTTCTCCCTCAATGGAAGTCTCTAAGCAAATATCAAAAGCATTCATTTCCTAGATATGTTATAGAGAGGATTACTCTTTCAGATTGGGTTGAACCCAATTCAAAATCCCTTCCAAATCTGAAGATTATGTGATTCATATTGGCAAATTTCTTGATTGACTAGTCAGTCACTTTTAGTGATATATTTTTGTAATAAGTCTTACTAACTCTCAAAAGATCAAAAGTTTCCTTTTGTTAGAATGTTTAGATCATTTTACTTATTGCTATACTTTATATATTTTTAGATAAATATCTGAGGTCATAGCTCCTTTCTCCTTCCTTCTATTATTGGCTCTGTCCTTAGATTTTTTTTCCCCTCCTATGACAATTTTGATGTTCCAAATGTCATTATTCCCTCCATTGTTTCTACTCTCTGAGGTATCTAATTTAGTGGGTATAAACAAGTAGCTTTTCCCCTCCATGTGCTTTTTTTAGATAAGTCCCTTTTAATTTGATTTTCAAGCCGCCAGGAAAATACATTATTATAAACTTGTGGGTACTTAGAAGTGCTTGGTTCATTCCTTTTGTGATCAGGAACATATAACCCCAATATTTTTGGTCATATTCCCCAAATCCAAAATCCATTCTCTCATATGATGTTCTCAACCAGGTTTCCAAATCTTTTTCCTTCAACATGGTTTAAAAAAATGAAAAGAAACATAATTTGAATTGTTAATATTTTTAGTTTCTTGTCCACAACTTCCTAATCTTTTGTTCAATGCTTACTTGTTTCCTATTGGTAGCATCTCTGGGTCTTCAAAAAATCACTAGTTGAACCTTTAACTAACCATCAAATCTAACAAATATGGGAAGTTCTCTCTTATGACACGAACACTTTCCTTTAGAAGACAGCAGGCAGCAGGCATCTGTCTTTATCAGGTCAGTGTGAGACAAACAAGTCTTGGTAGAAAAAAATCCATGACTAGAGCATGCCGCTAAAGGGTAAACCTTATTAGAAAGAAATGGTAGATGCAAGGGGTAATATTATATGTTAAGAAGATATAGTTGTGTGTAGAAATATGGGAATCATGATATCATATTTCATTATTGCACATCTTAACAACTTTCTGTCTTCTCTTTCTCTCTGTCTCTGTGTCTCTCACTCTCTCTCTATCTCTGTCTGTGTCTGCCTGTCTGTCTTTCTCTGTTCTGAAAGAAGATAAGCTAATACTTTCTGTATTAGCCTCATTAATAACTTCATACTATTAAAGGGAGAAGAACTAAAGGAAGAATTTACTTGGGTAAAAATGATACAAACTTTAGAGAAAATTACCAATCCATCTTAGAATTTGTGAGAGAGAAGAAAGATAGAAATTGTTCTCTAAGTAATGGGAGAACATATTTCAAAGATAAAATAAGGAAAATTCCATGAGTTAAAATTTTAAAGGTGAAATAATGAGGGATCAATTCTCAAAAATTAGAATTATAAGTACATGAAGTAAATAATTTTAAGATAAATGAAAGCTGACCAAGTTAGATAACCCCTTTTTCATTCATTTTAGTATCTATTATCTTCATATCACAGTCATTTCAAGTCTTCCTCCCCAAATGAGCCCTTTCTTATAATAAACAAAGTAAAAACAAGTGGTAAAAATCATGGTATCTGACCATGAATATATAATATTCTGTCCCAGTAGGTAAAAAGATATACCTCATTCTATATCTCTAATCTGATACTTCTCTGCTAAGAGTGAAATGCATGTTTGTCATTAGTATTCTGAAATTAAGATTGCCTTGACCAGACTTCTTACTTCTTTAAAGATCCTTTCCCTTTACATTATTGTGGTAATTGTGTAAGTTATTTTCCTTGTTCTGCTCACTTTTTCCTTCATTAATTCATACTAGTCTATTTCTCTATTTGACTTATGAATGTATCACACTTATTTCTTATAGTGAAAATATCCTATTACATTAATAAACCATAATTTGTTCATTCACTGTGCCAATGACTCTTTTTATGTATTGTGTCAATTTCACTGCAACTATATCTTGAATATCAGATTTTTATTAGAGAAATTTACTGCAAAGATGTTTTCTCAGTTAAATGCTTTACTTCCAATTCTAACTTTATTGATTTGTACTTGCAAGAAACTTACACATTTATGCAATAGAAACTGTCCATTTTATCATCTGTTATCAGTTCAATCCCTTCTTTAGTCAAGAATTTTCCTGCATTCATAATTGTGAAAGGTATTGCCTCTTTTCTAATTTGTTTATGATAGAAGCTTTTATATTTGTACTGTGTCCATTTGAAGTTGTATATATCTTGTTAAATGTTGGCCTAAATTTAGCTTCTACCAGATGATTTTCTAGTTTTCCCAGAATCTGCTGTTTTGACTATTGAGTCCTTACCTCCCACAGTTGCTATCTTTGAGTTTATAGAACAGACACTATGTTACTGTGTTTCAGTGCTTCTGGGTCTTATTTACATAAAGTGTTCTATTTATTAATTTTTTTCTTTAACTAGCATCAGATAGTTATGATGGTTAGTTACTTCTTTATAATTTAAGTTCAGCTGGATTCCCTTCATTCTAACAACTTATTATTCATCTGTAGATTCTTGATCTTTTGTTTCTCTAAATGAATGTTGTTATTGTTTTTTTTTACTACTTTTATAATATAATCCCTAGGAAATTTGATTGATAAAACAATAATCAAATGAATTTAGATAGTTACATTCATTTAATTATTTGATTTAGATGAGTTTTATATTTGTATTATATATGTTCTAGAAATATGTAATATGTAAATGTTACTTACATTTATTTACATTGATTTAAGTAATATTGTTATTTTTATTATATTGCCTTTACCATTTTGAGTAATTTATCTCTCCAATTATTAAATTATTTCTGTAAAGATTGTTTTGTAGTTGTAGTCATATAATCCATGAATGTGCACATTCCTGAGTAAAAAATGAAGTCTCAACTAATTTATACATTCAACAGTAATTTTGGATATAATCTTGCTCTTCCCCTTAAGTTTTGTTGGTAACATGCATATATGTGTGTGTCTATATATATATATATATATCTTAGATTAATCTAAGTCATGTTCCTTTACTGAAATTATTTCTTGTTTCAAATAATTTAGTTAAATAATTTAATTAAATTTCTAGCATATTCTAAATAAAATAAATAAAAAAGCCAGCAAACAAGCAAAAACAACAATAACAAGGTATGCTTTGATCCACATTCAGTCTCCATAGTTTTCTCTCTAGTTACAGACAGAATTTTCCATCTCAAGTCTATTGGAATTGTGTTAGATCACCTCATTGTTGAAAAGAATCAAATCCATTACAGTTGATCATCACATAATCTTGCTGTTACTGTGTACAATGTTCTCTTGATTCTGCTCATTTCATTTAGCATCAATTCATTTAAATCTTTCCAGGAATATCTGAAATCAGCCTGCTCATCATTTCTTATAGAACAATAATATTGCATTACATTTATATACTATATAGTTTATTCAGCCATTCCCCAATGATGAGCATCCACTCAATTTTCAGTTCCTTGCTACTATAAAAAGGAGCTGCTACAAATATTTTTGCACATGTTCTAACCATCTCTCAATTCCCATCACATCCTCCAAAAAATATTCTTTCCCTTCCCAGTACTCATTATTCTATGAGTTATGCTTATCTGTTAAATTTTCCTTCCCAAATAAAATGTGAATTCACTAAATATTATTTAAAATTTTGTATTGCCATTGTTTAACACAATGTAGACACAATCATTGTTGTTTTTATTGTTGTTGTTTCTAATTTAGAAGAATTGTTATTTGATTAACTGAAATAAACCTGAGAAAATTCAGTTTGGGACACATCTTGATTGTACCATGAAATGAAAAAGAGATAGAAATCAAATTCCATGGTTTCCATTCTCCAAAACGCATGTTTTTTTTTTTAAAGTAGACTTTTCACATCGTAATCTAGAGATGGACTAAGATGGATTCATTCTGGGCTGCTAAACTGGTGATTGTCTTTGTTCCAGACATCTTAATAAATCTTGGTTTTAAGTGAGACATTACTGTTATGATTCTTACAAGGTGCTAAGTTAGTGGAATTGATAAAGGCAATGTTGTTCAGCAGGGTGCTTAACAATTCTCTAAATGTACTTAGTACTCATTAAGAGCTCCACAAGATTCATACCTTTAAGAGAGCATATATAAGCTAGGAGCCTCAACCAGAAGGCACTTCAGGAAGCCCACAAGCCCACTCTTGGAGATAGAGTCAGATTCATTCCATCTTCCACCTTTGTACTGGTTGGAGGCTGAAGCTGGCAGAGGCAAAGGACTAGAGGCAAGAGTTCTTGGAACCAAGGAAAGAGATAGGTCTCTAAGAAAACTAACTGGGCCCAAGGAAGGAGATAACACGGAAAGAAAAAATAAAGGATCTGGATTTTAACTTCTGGCTGTATTTGGGGTAATTACACTGAACTGAAAGGAAGGTTGCCTAAAGAAGCCCCCCAAGAAACCTGCTCCCAGAGAGCATTATATTTAGGAGAAGAACACTACATTTTGGCACCCAACCATGGGACAGACACAGTCCTGATGCCAGTGGAAAAGCCTCCAATTCTGATCACAGTGGAAAAGCCTCTGATCCTGATTGCAGTGAAAAAGTCTCCTTGACCCAGAAATTAGGGTGAGTATAACAAGGAAACTTTGTTAACGAGCTAAAATAGTATTTCAACTAAAATGGGACAGATGTTTAAAAAGCAGCCTTCTGTTCTTCTTCAAGGAAAATTTTTAGAGAGCATTGTCAGACTTATGAAAAGCCAAGGTTTGATTATAATTTGGGAGCAGATCACTGAACTTTTAGAAACTGTACGGTACACATCTCCTTGGTTCTCTAAGGAAAAAGAATTGGATCCAGATGAGTGGAAATTAGTAGGAGAACAATTAGGTGAATACTACAATTCTAGTCCAAACTCAATTTCCAAAAATACACTTTATACATACAATTTAATACAACTAGCTTTAAGGAATTATGTAAGTGTTAGAATAAGGAGAAACAAGAGCAGGAGGGGAAGGTGCCAACTAAACTAGGTGAAAAGGAGAAAGAATCAGATAAGAATAGAGTTAAGTACAATTCTGAGTGTGGCACTTTACAACAGGAGCATTTCCCATCCTCTGACCTACCTCCCTCAATTAACCCTTCATGGGTGGAGGTAGAAAGAGGAAGAGGAGAGGCAGAAACACAATCAGCATCTCCTATTAAGCAGCTTATGATAAGATTACAAAAAGCATTGGTTAAGGCAAAAAATGAAGGCCAGGATATATCTGATTTAAAAATAAATGCATACCATGTGATTGAAGAGCTTGACCTTTCAGGTCAAAAAAAGGAGAAAATACACTCTTTTTGATTTAGAAAAAATTAAGGATTTGAAAAAAGGTTGCACTGTTTATGGGGCTACGTCATCTTATGTTAAGATGTTACTAGATAGTTTGGCTTATGAAATCCTAACCCTTAGTGCTTGGAAATCCATAGCAAGGACATGTTTAGAACCTGGACAAAACTTGTTGTGACTTTTGGAGTATCTTGAATTATTACATAGGATTCAAGCCAGATGCAATAGGCAAACAGAAGTTAATGTACAAATCACTTTTGACCAACTAGCCGGTGAAGGTCAGTATGGAGAGAATTCAGAATAGATTAATTACCCCACAACAGCTTATGAACAGATCACAACTGCTGCTATAAAAGCTTGGGGTACCCTCACAGGGAAAGATCGAGGGGAAGTCTTCACAAAAATAGAACAAGGTCCCAATGAACCCTTTGAGGATTTTGTGGGATGTTTGCAGACAGTTGTAACAAGAACCATTGGAGAAAATGCAACTACAGAAATAATGACCAGACATCTGGCTAAGGAAAATGCCAATGAGGTTTGCAGAAGAATTATATGGGGACTATACAAAGATGCTCCTTTAGAGGAGATAATAAGATGCTGTGCCACAGTGGGCACAAGTGCTTATTATACCCAGACTATGATGAACATCATCTTGGCAACTTCTAGAGAAAATAGTCGATGTTTTCAGTGTGGAAAACTAGGACATCTGAAAGCCCAGTGTAGACACAGAGATAGAGTGAGAGGACAGGCTGAGAGAAGACCTAAAACCCTATGTTCAAAATGCCACAAGGGCTTCCACTGGGCCTCAGAATGTAGATTGACCCAGAGAAATGAGAGATGGGGCCCAGCTCCAAGACCTCAATCAAAAGATAGGTGGGGCATGATGGCAGCTGAGTTTATACCCAGAGAGTCTTTAAAAGGTCAGGACTCTGATGTGATCTATCAGCCAAAAAGCAATCAGATGGCAGAAAGGGATTACAATTGGGGAGAATAGAGGCTTTTTAAACTAAAAGGGCAGAGTCCAGTGCAAACAGCTCCAATTCAATTGCCAGTGATGAGAAGAGATTTAAAAAGTGGTAAATAGAAGGGACTAGATAGATTAACTGCCTGGGAAGAAGGGTTTGCTTGTATTCCTACAGATGGAGAAGGAAACAGACAGAGAAGGAAACAGATGGGTGGCAACGAGCACCTGGAGAGAAACAGACAAAGAGAAAAATATGGAAACAAAGGAGAAGATCTAAGAACAAAATCTGTAGGAATCATTGGATTCCCTAACACAAGATAAGACTGATGCAGGACTTGAAAACCAGCAGGAATCACTGGATTCCTTGAAATGAAAAATTGTTGATGAAACTATTGCAGGACTTCAAAGCTTTTAGGAATTATTGGATTCCTGGCAGATGAAATAATGAACAATAGATTGGTTTGGGACTATTTCTAGGACTTATGGACATGTATAATCCCTCTTGTTGATTCATGTTATTTGTTATATCACTACTAGCCTGTGTTACTATGTGTTTATGTAATTTATGTAATTATGTGTAATACCTCCCATATTGATGGATTTATGTATACCTGTTTTAAGAGTGAGCCCTTCAGAAACCCGCTAATCTGATTTGATATCCCATTTCCTCTGGTGTTTTCATCTCTCTTCCTGAGTAGTCAAGGAGAGTGTGATCACCTCTTCTTATGGTGTTTTCACTCCTTTTTTGAGCAGTCAGGAAAGGCATGATCACCTTCTTTTTGGGGGTTCTCACCTTCTTGAGAAATCAGGGAAGTCATGGCCATCTATGTTCTAACTCAAAAGAAAGCGGGAGATGTTATGATTCTTACAAGGTGCTAAGTCAGTGGAGTTGATAGAGACAATGGTTGTTCAGCAGGTTGCTTAAGAGTTCTCTAAATGTATTTGGTACTTATTAAGAGTTCCACAAGATTCACACCTTTAAGAGAGCATATATAAACTAGGAGCCCAACCAGGATGCATTTCAGGAAGCCCACAAGCCCACTCTTGGAAGTGGAGTCAGATTCCTCTTCCACCTTTGTGCTGGTTGGAGGCTGAAGCTGGCAGAGGCAAAGGACTAGAAGCAAGAGCTCTTGGAACCAAGGAGGGAGATAGGCCTCTAGGAAAGTTAACCAGGCCCAAGGAAGGAAACAATATTTGGAAAGAAAAAATAAAGGATCTGGACTTTAACTCCTGGCTGCATTTGGGGTGATTACACTGAACTGAAAGGAATATTGCCTCTAGAAGTCTCCCAAAAAACATGCTCCCAGAGAACATTACATTTCAGAAAAGAATATTACACATTACTTTGTGTGTGTGTGTATATATATATATATATATATTGCATAAAGGTACTGGGAGGGTAAGAGACCATTTACTAGTCAAATGAAAGAGACTGCTGATGAAGTTTCAGATGAATGGAAAACTTATCAACATATATCATACATTCTAAAAATGCCAATTTTCTGACTTCCAAAAAGAAGTTAGTCTTGTTGTTCTTTTCTCTTGCTTGAAGATGATGGATCCAGCAAAGAGTGAAAGTATGGAACACTTATATAAATAAAACAGATAAGCCTCAAGATAAAGTCTTTGATGTGGCCCATGCAGACAGCTTTGCATTTGTAAAAGTAAAATAAAAATGTAAAAAAAATGATCAGAAAGATGTTGATAGGTGCAAAGCAAATGAGGTCAGTGAGAATAGAGGTGGTGATTATAGAAGCATTGTATTAAGGGATCCTCAAGAAACTTCCTTTCTACTGACTACATATTTCATTCAATTGCAACCAAGCACAGACTCACTAAACAAATCTCTCTTACTCCAGAATGAAAAAAACGAGAGAGTAAGATGTTATTAGTTTGTCCAGCATGTTAACATGGTATAGAGACTGGAGAGCCTACTTTGAACTTAGGAAGACATGCATTCAAATCCTGCCTCTGACCCATACAGCTTTGTGACTCTGGCAAATCATTTAACCTTGTAGTGCTATCAAACATTAGACCAGCAACACTCCCAGTGTTGTGGAAACCAGATTAAAATGCAATTGGGAAAATATTTAACAAAATAAAAAAGTACATTAAAACATTGACAATGTTGAAATGTGGTTTCTCAATCAATGTGCAACCAGAATGGATTCTTATATATTTCCTTAGTAGCTCCAGGTTCTCTCTGAATTTGACACTATTAAACTAGGCAACTCTCTTTCTGGGAAGGTACTTACCTGCATCACTACAACAAGTTTCCTCTCCTGAGAATTGCCTATAACAATACAAACACAAATTATCTTCATATCCCTACAAATTTGTCACCACAGTGACAAAGCATTGAGAATTAGTCCAATATTCAGCAAAAAGAAAACCCATTTTAAAAAAAATCATTGTTAGTGAAAAGTGGTAGCTTTTCATATTAACCTGCTGACATTCAGTTCTTTTTTTCCTTTAACAACAAAAAATGTCAGACAAAGAATGACAAAGAATTGAAAGGGTCTCTAAAATTCCTTCCAGCTCTGAATCAATGATCCTATATTTTGCCTTCAGAAAAGAAGACAGGGGAGACACCACAGCTATCTTCAAACACTTGAAGAGCTGTCATAAAAAGAAGGATTAGATTTTTTTCAATGTTTCTCCAAGAAGCAGAACTAAGACTAATAAATGGAAATTACAGAAAGGCAGTTTTCGAGTGATCAATAGAAAGATATTTCCAGTAGAATGAACTGCCCACCAATAGAACTAGTCACCTGATAAGATAAGGTCTACTACTTTTTTTTTAATTTTTAAAATTTATTTTAAAATTAAATTTTATCTTCAGATTTTTCTCTCTTCTACCTTCCCACTATCTATCTCCAGGTGGGAAAACAAAAAAACCAAAATCCCTATTATGAATATATATGTACTCAAACAAAACAAATTCTTGCTTTGGCTGTGTTCAGTTGAAAAAAAAAGTCTCAATTTTATTCTGAGTTCATTACTTTTCTATCTGGAGGTAATAGCATGTTTCATCTTGAGTTTTCTGAAATTATAGTAGAAATTATACTCTGATTGTATTGATCAGAGTTCCTAAGTCTTTCAAAATTCAACCAATTAATCAATAAACATTTATTAAAAGCATGCTATGGGTTAAGTATGCACAGAATTGACCATCTGAAGGTGTTTCTCTTTACAATATTGCTATTATTGTTGTATAAAGTGTTCTCCTGATTCTGCTCACTTCGCTTTGTATCAGTTTATAAAAATCTTCCCAGGTTTTTATTAAACCATTGTTGATGAGATCCTCAATATTGTTTTGGACCAAGAAAAGCTAAAGAATTGATTCCTGAGGCAAGCAGGCAGAAGGCACTGATAGAAATCAGTTTAGCTCTATAGTCCCACCTTTGGGGAGGTTATCCAATCTGAAATCCAAATTATGTCAGATTCCCGAGACTCATCCTTCTGTCAAAGTCTCAAACAGTCTCACCTTGCCATACTCTGTCAGAAATCCCAGTCATGTCCCTATAAACCCTACTAGTGGCCATCCCATGGCTGTTATTTTCCTTTGGGTCAGCCTGCCATGGCACACTGCCTCATAGTATCTTTTCTCTTCGCCTTCCCCCATGCCACATAGTATTTTTCCTAACTCTACTATGCTTCCCACTCCTACTTCTCCTCCTTATAGCTAACTAACTCTTTTAGGGTGCTAAGTCCCTTCCAGGAGTTAGCTTGCCAGCTAAGGGCATGCCCCAACCTCATGGGGTGCTCCCTTTCTACTAGGTAATTGTAAGTGCCACTGAGGAACTTGTCTTTCATATGTTCTTCCATTCTTTATTTCATATTTACCATTCCTGGTCTCTATTGTATCCCTTCATTATTTCTGTTATCTCTTCCCTAAATTAATCTATCTTTTGCCAGAGGGAATGGCCATTATGAATTCTTCACGTGACCAAACCCCAACTTTTGTGCCTGCCATCATTTGGTGACAAGTCCCACATCATAGATCATATCATTTGTAGTGTTTCCTATGATCCCATTTAGGGAAGTTTGAACTAAATATTGTGAATTTTTAAGTTCTTACCAACTTTGAAATTTCATGCTTCTAATATTCTATTATGAATATTTTTTTTTTACTATTTCCCTTACATTTTGCTTGGTATTCCTCCCTCTCATTTTTCTTTCCATTTTAGTGGGGAAAGTGACAAGAACTATGATTTTAGGGATATAGAGAATTCCCAATAAGAAAATCTCTCTACATATGCAGGAAGGCACCTATTCTGCAATTTATGAACATAAAGAATTTCCTGAGGCATTGAATGGAAAATGACTTACCCAGTCTCATATAGCCAGAATGTGCTAAACATAGAGCTTGAACTCAAGACTTCCTGACTCTAAGGTCATACATAACAATGTTGTCTTGTGTTCTGTAAATGATTCTGTTGTACTACTTGATTGTAAATGTCTTGAGAAAACTGAGCTCAAAGACTGAAATTGGAGTTCAGGTCCCTTGAAAAATCTCTCTTCCCTCTCCTCTCCAGGTCTGAAGCTTCTTTATTGGCCACAAAAAGTAAATTATGATAAGAAAATTCATTCTTTTTATTCTTTACCATACTCAAAAAGAGTAAGTCCTGTGTGTAGCTTGGAGTATGAATCATTGAGTATTTTTTGTTTGGTTGGTTGGTTGTTTGATTGATTGGTTTTTTTGTCCTTCATTCTGGAAGAAGACATCAAGAAGGTGATTATATAACATGCTAGTGAATTGGATTTAAGTGAGGAAAGGCTGTGCAAAGTCATCAGCCTCATTCTCTCCTCCAAAGTCATGTGGGTCCATTGGAAAAATAGCTCAGGACAGCTGGAGATGACCCAAAGGTTTTTGTGGAGAAAAGCCATAGCATAATGAGAAGCTTTGATCTGAGGAAATCTGGGGACATGTTTTCATGATATTGGCAGCCCTAAGTGGTAGTTATAAGACAGACTACCAAGGGAGATCCATTACAGAGCTGCATATAAGCAAGAATTATGCTATCCCTCTTTGCTACAGTAATTTTGCAAACTCTTGGGGCCGGTTTTCATTTGTAGTCTTAGTAAACCAACCAAGTTCCAGACAGCAAGAATTTATTTATTGGAAATGCCATAATAGAATACAATGGGAGACCCAGGGACAGCATTTTTTCTTATTACAAAACAAAACAAAACAAAAAAAGCAAAATTGATACTATTGGATTTGTCAATCCGATGTTTCTAAGAAAATTGGTATCAGTGTGTAGCATGACCACAAAACAGGCAGAGCTGATTCTTACAACACTAGGCCATCTGACCAAGCTTCTAAGGAGTCAAGTTCATCTTATTTTCTCTTTCTTAGCCTCCTAGAAGAGTAACTAGAACAATTTATTCTTTATGCCAAAGAGTAAATACCTTAGGACCTTTTGGCTAGTTCTACCTGACTCAGAACCTCCCCCTAGGGAAGATTAACACCTCACACAGGAGATTGTTACCCCTGAATGTCATGGTGACTTATTTAGGGGAAATCCATAAAGACTGTTCCCTGCTAGGCAATAGAAAGTACCCTGTGTTCTGGAGAGCAATCTGGAATTATGCCCCAAAAGTTATCAAACTGTGCATACCCTTTGATTTAGCAGTGCTACTACTGGGCTTATATCCCAAAGAAATCTTAAAGAAGGGAAAGGGACCTGTATATGCATGAAATGTTTGTGGCAGCCCTGTTTGTAGTGGCTAGAAGCTGGAAAATGAATGGCTGCCCATCAATTGGAGAATGGTTGGGTAAATTGTGGTATATGGATGTTATGGAGTATCATTGTTCTGTAAGAAATGACCAGCAGGACCAGAGATGCTTGGAGAGACTTACATGAACTGATGCTGAGTGAAATGAGCAGAACCAGGAGATCATTATGTACATCAACAATACTGTATGAGGATGTATTCTGATGGAAGTGGATCTCTTTGATAAAGAGAGCTAATTCAGTTTCAATTGATCAAGGATGGACAGAAGCAGCTACACCCAAAGAAAGAACACTGGGAAATGAATGTAAACTGTTGGCATTTTTGTTTTTCTTTCCGGGTTGTTTTTACCTTCTGAATCCAATTCTTCCTGTGCAACAAGAGAATTGTTCGGTTCTGCGCACATATATTGTATCTAGGATATATTGTGACATATTTAACAAGTATAGCTCTGCTTGCCATCTTGGGGAGGAGGTGGAGGGAGAGAGAGGGAAAAAGTCGGAACAGAAGTGAGTGCAAGAAGTGAGTGTAAAGAAATTTTTTTTTCAAAAAAAAAATAGAAAAACATAAAAAAAAGAAAAGAAAGTGCCCTGGGGAACTTGCATACTTAGAAGTGAAAAAAAAATGCTTTTTTTTAACCTTCTGAATTCATAAGAAATCTCTTAGAAGCATGGTATAAGAGAGAAAACATTGAACTTAGAATATTAAGAATAATAACTTATACTGGTATATTACTTTAGATTTTATAAAATAGGTGCTAAATAAATGTTTCTTTCCTTCCCTCCTTTCTTTCTATTGAAATAGTCTATGCTTAGGAGATGCTCCCAGCTTGCAAATGCTTAGGATGGAGTGGAAAGGATGAGCAAGACAATTGAGGATGTCAAAAGATAAAGTAGATCAGAGCTATCAAACATACCACCTTCATTTTGGCTTTATGCAGCCCATAATACTCCTGAGTGCCACCTGAACCAGATTAAAATTGAATTGGAAAATATTTGACAAAATAAATAGAAAAACAATGAAATGGGGATAATTCTAATTAATTTTCTAAGTCAATATGCAGCCCACAGGGATCCTTAGATAGGATCTAATGGCTCCTAGTTTCTGTCCTAGTTTCTTGATGATGCCGAGAATGAAATGTAGAAGATAAATTATTATCCTTCTGTCCACCTCTCCCTACCTCACTTAAACACTTGGACTCTCAGTTTTCTCTTTTGTAAAATAGGGACAATAGAAATGCACCATTTCCCTCAAAAGGTTCTTCAAAAGGCAATATAAATATAAATCACTATTATTATTACTCAGTTGTCTTTTGGAGAGGTAGAAGTATGTAGAAGTGGACTGAAGGATAATAATTTATCTTCTACGTATCACACAACATCAAAGATCCTCCACACCTTCTAATATTATCATAAAGATCAATTCTGTTTTTATTCTTGAGGCATGAAATGGCTCTTTTGGTTAGAAATCTTTTTTAAAGCTTCCAAGGTAAGTCTGGACAGGAAGTTGTTACACATGTCAGCTGCTCAGCAAACCTTCTGTACCTTCTTTCTCTTGGGAGTGAGGTAGCAGGGAATTACTCCCACCTTTCAGTGTCAGGCTCTTATCCATTCTCATTTTCTATCAAGACCAAAAAAAAGTGCTGTTTTTTTTTTTTTTGGAGCTGATCTACACAACTCAGCATGGCAGCATCTGAAGATGGTTGTGAGAAAATGAACAATGAGTGAAAACATCTCAGAGCCTTCAAATGTATTATTAATGTGCTGTCGCAACAGTAACAGGGAATTTGGAGACTTCTTTTAATCCATTTTTCTTAAAAAAACAAACAAATAAAAAGCTTCCAGGTGCTAGAAACAGAAGTCAAGGACATCTTTGTGTTAGTGTTACTATTTTTCAGAATGAAGGAATTTAGGATTTTTTGAATAGCTATGAGAAAGATTCAGCTTCATACATTTATGTCATGATTAATGAGACAGCACAAGCAAGCCAGTGGGTTAATCTTTCATTTCATACATGGGAAGCTTATGGACAAGGTTTAAAAATGAGCAGAGATGACATAAGGAAGGATTTCCTTTGTAAGCAGTATTAGCCTATCAGACTACACCCAGTCTGTGACCAATACTAGGACAAAATATAATGGGATCTGGCCCCTCCATTGCACCAAGCAATAATGCACAATGAGCTTTGCTCTGGAACTCTGACATGGATGTTTTTTCCCTATAGTGGCGTCTGGGTCAGTAAAAGACCAGAAAAAAATTATGAAGAAGCATTTTCCTCCCATTCTCCAATTTGCCTCATTTGTTCTGTAATTCCTAATATATTACCAACATATCTTATTCTGAAGGCATTATTCCTTTCCCAGGAACATACTTTGATATGTTCACAAAACAGGAAGGAAGGAAATAAGCATTTATTAAGCACCTGCTCTGTTCCAGGCATTGTGCTAAGCACTTAAGAAAGATTATCTCATTTGATCTTCACAACAATTCTAGGGGAGGCAGTATCATTATCCCCAGTTTGGATTTGGGAAAACAGAGGCAGTTAGAGAGTCAATAACTTACCCAGGCTCATATAGCTAATAAATGTCTGAGGCTGGATTTGAATTCAGGCTTTCCACTGCCGCCTCTACATTATGGTCAGCTTGTTCAACTCTGCCCCTAATATGACACTAAATATAGGATGGTGCTAATAAAAAGCATCTGGCTGTGAAAATGACAGATATAGAGGAGAGAAGTTGAGATAATATAGACTGTTGGTTTTATGCCTAAACAAGGGAAGAAGAAAAGATAGTTATGGATTGTAGATTTTCTCAACTGCTATCATTCCTGCCTAGGATGCCAGTGGAAGAATTTTCTCTTCCCGAGAAAGTATCCATAGGAGCCTAGATTGACAAAGGACAATTTGGCATCTGGTGCCCCTAGTTGTTCCTCATTTCCCATCTTGAATGTGACAAGTAGAAAAAAGTATCTTAGAGTTTCAAGAAATTTAATAGTTTGTCCCTTTTTAGAGAAACTGAAATCTATGCATGTGAAATTAATCTTCACCATTATTAGTCTGAGATGACAAAACAAAATATTCAATTTTTAAAAGAGTCACTAGCTAAAAAACTAATTTTGAATCTAGGCTTCAAATCTCATCTTAATGCATAGTTAACTTTGTGATAGTAGGACATATAACTTTTTGGTGGTCTAGGCAATACTCATTAAGACAGGAGTTCTAAATCTAGGGTCCATGAACTTTTAAAAATCTAGATCTTTTAAATCTAGAAATCTAAAATCTAAATTTAAAAATCTAGAACTATTTCAACATAATTACTTTCCTTTTTAATCTTATGAATTTTCTTTTAAGCTTTTAAAATCATTATTCTAAGAAGGCTTCACCAGACTATCTTCTGATGATGAGTCTATTACACACATCTGAAGAAGGAAATGGTTAAACCATTCCAGTAACTTTGTGTGTGAAGAAATGATGCTTATTTGTTTTGATAGAGGAGCTTCTTCATTCACTTCTTTACATCCAAAAATTATAAGTCCAATCTTTATTCTTTTCAACTATCCAGACCCGGGACTAGGGATCACATCTTTTCACTCCTAAATCCTTTGCTTGTTGTACTACATGATACTATTTCTCAAGCTTCCTTCCTTCTAAATACAAATACTTTCAAAAAGCAGAACCATCTGTTCTAGATGGTTTACACATTCCCAACCTGAAGGCAGGGGCTGGACCAGATGGTTTGAGAAGGGCTCTCATAGCATCATAGTCCAGATTTTCTGATTCTTCACAGTTCTGCCCCTCCAAGCATCCCTCCCACCCCCGGCCACTACATATCCCAACCCTGAAATCCCTGAGGAAGGCAACACAGCAGGGGCACCCAGAGGCTGCCAAAAACAGCCGGGCAAACACATATGTGTGGCAGAATTTAAGAAATGTTTTTTTTTCGTTTTCTCCAATAAAATCCTCATGATGCCAAAGACAAATGAGTTTTCCCCAAAATTATTCCTCCTACAAATGGTAAGTGTCTCCATCTGGAAGGCATTTAACATTTTGAGCAACTATTACTGAGATGGAGGAGGAATAGCCACGAATCAACTGCTTCCTCAGATAGAATTTTTCTTATTACCACAAAAGCCTGTAGAAAACAACCCAACTTCTAGGAGACAAGAAAGTTAGAGATGAAAATCAAATTGCAAGCTAGCTCCACAAACTACCTTCTTCTGCATGAAGCCTTTTCTAAATCCCACTCCCCAATCACTAGCATTTTCACTATACTCCCCCAAATTACTATGTGTGTGTGTGTGTGTGTGTGTGTGTGTGTGTGTGTGTGTGTGTGTGGTGTGTATGTATGTATGTGTGTGTATATAACTATACATATGAATAGTTTGTATATAGAGGATAGCAAGGTAGTTCACTGGGCATAGAGTTAGGAAACCCAGAATTCAAATCTGACCATAGGCACTTACTGGCTATGTGACTTTGGGCAAATCATTTGACTCCTGCTAGCCTCAGTTTCCTCATCTGTAAAATGAGGATAATAATAGCACCTACCTTCCAGGGTTGTTATGAGTAACAAAATGAGATTTTAATTGTAATAGCTCTTAGCAGACACACAATTGAAGCACTCTATAAATGTTAGCAGTAGTTATTAGAGAATCATTTCAAACTCTTCCATGACTTCTTGGCAAAGTTATTGAGGGATTTAGCCATTTCCTTCTCCAGCTCATTTTACAGGTAAGGAAATTGAAACAAACAGATTTAAAGAACTTGCCCAGAGTCACACTGCTAGTAAGTCTTTGAGGCTAGATTTGAACTCATGAAGATGAATCTTCCCTATTATAAAACTAGTGCTCTAGCCACTGTACCACTTAACTGTCCCCTGTAGTACTAGTAGTATATACCTACACATGTAGGAAATTATACTGTGGATAGAACTAGTATTAGTAGTATATACCTACATATGCAGGAAGATATGGTGTAGTAGTGGATAGAACCACCTGAGTTAGAATCCCTTTCATATTCTTTCTAGCTGTGTAACCCTGTACAAGTCACATAATCTGTTTGCCTCAGTTTCCTCATTAGCAAAATGAATAATAATAGCACCTATATCACAAGAACATTGAGAGTTTCAGTTGAGACTGCATGTATTTGTATGTATGATATATAAATATATTGTTTCCCAAATTCTTTTGTAAACAAAAGTGCCATATAAACATTAACTATTAAAATGTACATGTTGCCTCCACTGACAGGATGCCTTTCCCTTAGGAGTAAGAAATGTTTCATTTTTTTTTCTTTTTATCCCTAGTTCTCTGCACATAGTTTGTTTGTGGATATGTTTGTGGATGGATTAAATTGAATTTGGGAAGCAGGGTTGAACCAAGCATGATTCTGATTCCTATTCTGATATTTCAACTTATACAACTATAATTATCATATTTTTGGAGATCACTCACAGGTCTAAATATCCAACCTTAATGATTCTTCTGTGTGGTGTTCTTCTTTTTTAATAATATATGATGGTTCTCTCTGGGAGCAGGTTTCTTGGGGAGGTTTTCTGGAGGCAGCCTTAGTTTCAGATCAAGTAATAATCACTCCAAAATGCAGCCAGCTGATAAAATCTAAACGTTTATTTTCTCCTGTTTCTGAATCTTCTTCCTGGGGCCTGGTTAGCTTTCTTAGAGGCCTCAGCTTTCCTTGGTTCCGAGAGCTCTCGTTGCTAGTCTTTTGCTTCTAGCTCAACTCCGAATGTCTCCAGCCAGCACCAAGGTGAAAGTTGGAATGAATCTGACTCCACCTCCAAGAGTGGGCTTGTGAGCTTCCTCCCAGAGTCCTCTTTGTCCCTAAGAGCTTCTTGCTTATATGAGCTCTCTAAAGGTGTGAACACAAGCATTGTTTCTATCAGTCCCACTTAGTACCTTCATTTTTCTGGCCCATAACATCTCCTTGTAGGATCAGATCAATCATACTGAACCATGCTAAATTAGATAATTATTGTCTCTATCAACTCTAATGAGTTAACACTTTGTAAGGATTCCAACACTTCTGACCTCCAATTTAGTTATTATCACCTGCCTTTTATATATCTTGAATTAGATAGAGGTAGACATCTGAATTTCAAAACTGAATCAATTCATTTTCATCCCACCTCCATTTTCTCTCTTCTTCTCAACCTTCCTTTTATTGTTGAGTATAGCATTTTTCTCACAGTCACTGAGGCTTGCAATTTTGGTTTCATCTTTGACTTCTCATTTTTGCTAACTTTCACATATCCAATATTGTCAAATCTTGTGATTTTTTTTCCCTTCACATCTCTCAAATGCATCTCTTCTATGCTCATACCTAGTACATATGCCATCCTACTATAGGACATCATCTCTTCTTCCTTAGATTATTGCTGTAGTCTCCCAGTTGATTTTCCTCATTTTTTTCTTACTCTAAGCCATCATCTAATCAGATGTGAGTCATTTTCCAAAAGTATGAGTCTGATCAAATTAGTTTTTCCACTAGAAAAAACTTCAGTGGCCTCCTATTTCCTCCAGGATAAAATATAAAGTCTACTGTTTGGCCTTTAAAGCCTTTCTCAACTTGGTCTTCCCTATCCTTCCTCTTTTCTTCAACCTTACAATCCAGTGACATTGGTCTCTTTGCTGTTCCTCACACATGACATTCAATCTTTGGATTTTATTGACTGTCTACCATTCTTAAAATGTTCTTTCTTTTCATCTCCGATTCTTAGCTTCCCCAACGTCCTTCAGAATTCAAGGTGAATTCTATCTTCTCCTGAAGGCCCTACATAGTCTTCCATTCTCTCACTCTCTAGTCCTTCCGAAGTTATATTCCATTTACATTGCAAATGTCTTTTATGCACATAGTTATTTGTATATTGTATTCCTTATTAGAATATGAGTTTCTTTTGACATTTCTTAGTATCTCCAGTGTTGAGCACAATGGCTGACATGCAATAAGCGCTTAATAAATAAATCCTTGTTGACTGCCTGACTTAGACTCAGGAGATATAGTATTGCCCATAGCAGAACACTAACAATGATTAAGGAGGAAATTTCCAAATGCTCATTCTAGTCTTCTTGGCAGCAGTCATCTTGTGGGATGGGTGTGAAGGTCAAGTTCTGTGAAACCAAATGAACAAATTCAACCAAAAATTATTAAGTGCCTACTCTAAACAGAACACCTTGGAAGACACTGGGTGAGATGAAAAAAAAGTTCACATAAAACATGGCACTTCTTCTCAGGGAGCTTCTGATTTTGTTTGGCAATAGGATAAATATATCCATTATTTTGTATGATAAAGCATGGAGAATACATTGAGAAGTGAGAAGCAAGTGTTATGGGGGTGCAAAGAAGAAAGGAGTTGCTGAAAAGATAGAATAGGTGAGACTTTGTGATTTAAAGAATAGGTTGATCATAAACAGATAAACAGAAAAAATGGTATATCCATCAAAATACAAGACAGCCAAACCTCCTACTAAAAATCCCAAGACGGCATTTGGGAAATTGCAGGATTCTTTTGATGAGGTAGCAAGATGGCAAACTGCATAGAGCACAGGACTTAGAATCAGGAAGATCTGGCTTCAAATCTTTCCTCAGACTTTCCCTAACTATTTGACCCTGGGCAAGTCATTTAATCTTTTTTTTTATATATAGCTTTTTTATTGACAAAACATATGCATGAGTAAATTATTCAACATTGACACTTGCAAAAGCTTCTGTTTCAACTTTTCCCCTCTTTCCCTCCACTCCCTCCTCTAGATGGCAGGTAGTTCCACACATATTAAATATATTAAAGTATGTTAAATATAATATTATGTATACATATTTATATAATTGTCTTCTTACACAAGAAAAGTTGGATTTAGAAAGAAGGTAAAAATAACCTGGGAAGAAAAACAAAAATGCAAGCAAACAATAACAGAAAGAGTATAAATGCTATGTTGTAGTCCACACTCATTTCCCAATGTTCGTTCGCTGGGGGTAGCTGGTTCTGTTCATTACTGATCAGTTGGAACTGATTTGGATGCTCATTGTTGAAGAGGACCACGTCCATCAGAATGATCCTCATATCGTATTGTTGTTGAAGTGTATAATGATCTCCTGGTTCTGCTCATTTCACTCAGCATCAGCTCATATAAGTCTCTCCAAGCCTCTCTGTATTCATCCTGCTGATCATTTCTTACAGAATAATAATATTCCATAACATTCATATACCACAATTTACCCAAACATTCTCCAATTGATGGACATCCATTCAATTTCCAGTTTTTAGCTACTATGAAAAGGGCTGCCACAAACAGTTTTGCACATACAGGCCCTTTTCCCTCCTTTGAGGTCTCTTTGGGATATAAGCCCAATAGTAGTATTGCTGGATCAAAGGATATGCACAGTTTGATAACTTTTTCCAGATTGCTCTCCAGAATGGTTGGATCCATTCACAACTCCACCAACAATGCATGTGTCCCAGTTTTTCCACATTTCCCCAACATTCATCATTATCTTTTCCTGTTATCTGTATGAATTAAGTAGTAGTATACTGGCAAATGTTAACAATGGGCTTTCCAAAAGAAAAAAAATGTTCCTACACTAGACTTTTAAATCTAAACTGAATTTTTACATGTTTGTCATCAGTTTAAGATTAGACAATCAACAAAATAAATCAAGCCCTGATTTGTAGTTTTTGCTTATTTTTGAGGTGAAAACATTCACACTGAAAACTAAACAACTGACTCTTCAAGATGACTCCGGTACATCCATGGACCAGGGGGTCAAGTCAATGAACTGGAAAGGCCAGAGGTGAGAGACAATGTCAAAGGTAGAAGAACCATCAAAATTAGTACATTTGTACTTTCTTCCCAACATAGTTGCTGTGAAGAAAGTTGTATGTCAATTATATTATATGTTCTGCTGCATGGTACAGAAGAATGAGTACTGCCTATGTCCTGTGATCCATGACCTATGTCTTATGTCAAATCTTACCTCCCCTATTTACTACCCATATAACTTTGGTTCAGAGGATCATAGATTTAGAATTAGAAAGGATATTAGAGGCTACTATGTTCCCCCTCCTCCTATCTTGCAAATAACGGAACTGAGGCACAGAGAAATAGTTTGCTTAGGATCACAAAACTAGCCTATGTCTGAAGTAGGATTTGAATCTGAGTCTTTATGATGCCAACTCCAGTTTCCTATCCAGGCAGTAGTCAAAGCATAGTAGGAAGATGTCACTTAATCTCTGTGGGTCTCAATTTTCTTATTTATAAAATGAAGGAGTTGTATTAGATGAGTCCCAAGGCCCAGCTCTAAATATATGACCTCAATTGTGAATAATTTCCAATGAAGATACTGAGACTGAAAAAAAAGATCGAATAAAATGAAGTGGGAGCAAACACCAAGGATGAGGAGTTTGTATTTTACACAACAGGAGATCAAGAGAAAGTAAAGTAGATTAAAATGAGTATTCTCTTCCAAATTTGTTATTTATTCAATGTTTTTTAATTCATTGATTAATTAATTATTTTACAAAGCCTATGCATGGGTAATTTTTCCAACATTGACCCTTGCAAAACCTTTTATTCCAAATTTTCCCCTCTTTTTCTCCACCCTCTCCCCTAGCTGGCAGGTAGTGCAATATATGTTAAATGTTGAAATACTTGTTAAATGTTCAATATTTTGAGAAGACTCTGAACTATTCATTTTTTCCTCAATAATATTTTATTTTTCCAAATACATGTAAAGATTGGGTTAAACATTTATTTTTGTAATATTTTGAGTTCCAAATTTTTTCTCCCTCTCTTCCTTACCTCTCCCCTCCCCAAGACAGCAAGCAATCCAATATAGGTTAAACATGTACAATCCTTTTTAAACATACTTCCCTATTTGTCATGTTGTGCAAGAAAAATCAGAACAAAAGGGAAAAAAATTATGGGAAAGAAAAAACAAGCAACTACTCAAAAAAAAGTATGCTTCAAACTACATTCAGTCTCTCTAGTTACCTCTCTGGATACAGATGGCATTTTCTATTCCATATCCATTTGTATTGTCTCAAATCATTGTATTGCTACCAATGTTGCTATTACAGTGTACAATGTTCTCCTGGTTCTGCTCACTTCACTAAGCATCAGTTCATGTAAGCCTTTTCAGGCTTTTCTGAAATCAGACTTAAGCTCTTCTTTTACTGGGCAAATGTTAAAGACAGTGATTTGTATTAGAACTCCAATTGAAAGTGTGGAAGATTTAGAAGCAGAATGAGCTGGAGATAGTTAATATCAGTGAAAGCAGACTGTTAAAGCTTTAGTATGAGTATTTTCACCTCAGACAATGGCAAATGCGACAAATGAAGGCTTCATTTGTTTTTTGTTGTTGTTGTTGATTATCTAGAAAAAAAAAGAATAGAGAAAAATGTTAATAATGGAGATTAAACTTAAAAATTATATCCTGAATATACCTTTTTGAGAGCCAACTATTAAATATTTACCAGCAGTTCTGTTTGGGAATGCTATATGTGTAAGAGTAGCACTATTAGTATGCACAGAAAATTATGGTTTCACAGGCTATGCAATAATTACAAGTTGGATTAGATGGCTGAGTTCCCTTCTAGCCTTCAAATACATGATCCTAACTTCCCCCACAGTAGCATTAACCGAAAAGATTGGTTTTGAGGGGGGCCTGGTTATCCCTGCTCAAGACACACTCTCTTCTCTATTCTTAACTCTAAATCTTTTTTCCCTAAATCTTCCATTCCAGAAATTTTCATGCCTTATATTTATAGAGCTATGAAAAAAGTGACTAAAACATTGATAGTATGGAAATGTTATATCTCTTACTCTTTCTCTTAAGTGTTCACTTGCCACTTAAGACAATAAACAGAAACCGCAGGAAAGAAATTCAACAATGATTTTTTAGGGATGCAATAATAAGGTTTAATTTATATAAAGGAATTGTAGACAGAACAAAAAGGGGTCAATATCAGAGATGGGACACCAATAAAAAGAGATCTAGATCTCTACCCTTTCCCTAATGTCCCTTTCCAGTAATACATGAATTATTTTAGGGGTGGCTATTCTGGTATTTGGCACTGCCCTAAGTTATAATGAACCACTATCCTACCTTGAAATTGCTGGTTAACTCTACTTGTCTGTTACTTGTACTGTTCTGGTACCACATGAATACCACATGAAACAAGAAGAATGAGCAAAGAGCTAGAGAATTGAATACATCTTTTTCTTTATGATCCAAAAACCCATAAGGCCCAGGATACAAGGATTTTCCTGATTATATGCTTGATTTATTGTCTCTGCCCCCACATGACCCTCCCCTCCCCTCTTCTCTCTCTATCTATCTATCTTCAGGTTAAATGACTTGTCCAGGATCATATAGAGCCAGTGTTCCATTCACTGCACCACACATATCTGGTTCTCTCTAATATCTCTATTAAACCTTCCTTTGGTGAATTAAAACACACACATAATTAAGATTGCAGGCAATGCAGTGAACAGAGAGCCAATCCTGGAGTTAAGGATACTTGAATTCAGATCCAGTCTCAGACAATCATTAGCTTTGTGATCCTGAACAAATAACTTAACTTTTTTCCTCATCTGAAAAATAAAAATGTAAACTTTTCTAGTATCGTTGCCAAGAAAATCCCAATCTGGGTCACAAAAGAATCAGAAAGGACTAAAATGATTGAATAGCAACAATCATAAATAATAAAGATTCCATGTTTTCTCTATGCACTTTTATTTTTGCAAAATCTCATTAAATCCCAAAACTGCTTGCAACAACCTAATAGAGTGGCCAACCAGCCTCTGACCATGTCTAGTTACAAAGTTCACAACAATAAAAACAACAGTAATTAATTAGCATTTGCATAGAACAATACAATTTGTAAAGTATTTTATGAATACAAACTCATTTTATTCTCACAAATCCCCTGGAATTAAATGCTTCTAACATCTGAAGGAAATTGAGGCAGACAGAGGTCAGTGGACTTGCCAAGAGTGCCTGTGGCTGGATTTGAGCTCACAAAGATTAGTTTTCTTGACTCCAGGCCCAGCACTATGAGGTCAAACTTGAATTTGGTTTTCAAGTGCAGTTTTCTATTCACTACACCACACAGTTGCCAACCAACTCCTCAGGTTACCTTTTGCATCTTTAAAAAGTTTCAAAGATTAGACATTCATTGAGCAGAAAGAAACCTGTCTCTCTTGAAATGCTTCCTACAATTTTCACATGGGTTTCCTTATTTGATCCTCATAAGGTCTCCTGCATCTTGTTGCTTCTCTGCTAAATTTGGTAATTAGGAATTTCAGATGGAAGGTACTATCTTTGAGGGCACCAAAGAAATTCCATATTTTTGGTTGTTCTTTATTAACTTAATCTTGAATGTCCTCAGGAATGACAGATAGCAAATTCTATAAGTCTTCTCATCCAATTCCCTCTCCTCCCAAAATACCTGATATCAGAGATCCCAGGCCCTTAAGAACAGTTTTGAATTTAATCCCCACAAGAAGTCAAATACAAAAGGAAGAAGACCCATCCTCTACCCTGACAGACCTTCAAGAGACTTCATCTTTTTGCTAAAACAAGAGCATCAAACCCTGATTATCATAAGAGTCATTTTCAGAGCAATTGCTGTTAAAAAGTCAAGAGGTAAGTTGGAGATAGAACAAGTTACTTTAGAAAGTGATTTCTTGAAAGTGCAAAAAAAGATCATGGAATGATGGAGGTGAGGATGAAACACAGCCTCACTTACTCCTCTGCTAGTCCACACAGTGACACTCTCACCCAAGCTCACTGACACGGCAGAAGGCAATCTCTCTCTATCAGAGAATAAAATACTCTCTCTACAAGCAGAAAAAGCTACATCTCCCCCTTTCATGCTTTAATTGTAGTCATAGAGGTAACACTAGCAAGAATTATGTCCAATACTTTGGTGTCGGTCTGCATTTATAAATGCCATTTTGCACAGGGTGCTTCATAAAGATTAGTCTTGCTCCATCATTTCCTCAGTGTCAATCAATGATATGTGATTCTTCACTTACTGAATATTTAAAGTCCTCTGTGAATCAATGTCAGTACCCACTGTATTGCCCTTGCCTGATATTATCCAATTGTAATACCCAGTTTCAGAAGATAGATAACCAAAAATGTGTTAGCTTATAACAAGCTCCATGTTTTTCTGGCATTGATCTGGTGAACAAATTCTATTCATACATGTTTAAATATGATTAAAAATCTTTACTTGGGTCTGTATGAATTGAGAACAGTGGAGCTTGAGCAATGGATTGAGAATTGGGAGATCAGGCTTCAAATCCCAGGACTTCTTTTTATTATGTGTGAGATTCTTGGAATTTGCCAGTGAAACTGCTATTCTCTGTAAGCATTAATGCATGTAAATTTCAGGCATTGAAAGATTTAGAATGAAAAAATTGAGGTGAATAGGAGTACAAGAGGGTATGTCTAGAGCAGATTTTAACCCAGAGTCCATTAAAAATAATTATTTTAAAATATTAATTATTGTATTTCAATAAAATTTCTCTCTTTGCTAATCTAATGTATTTTATTTTATGCATTCAAAAACAACATTCTGAGAAAAGGTCCTTAAGATTCATAGATTGCCAAAGAGGTTCATTACCCCCAAAAGTTAAGAAATCCTGTTTTAGAACAACAGAAAAATAGATCTCCCAAAACAGAAAGGATTTTTTTTTGTTTGTTTGCTTTTTTTCATTTTAAGTCTACTACATTACATTTTGAGGAATAAATGTAGCTAAGTTACTTTATCCTCTAGAGTTCATTTTCCTCATCAGTTAAGCAATAAGATTTCCTCCAGTCTCAACTTTCTATAATACTGAGAGCTAGCAGAGAAAACGGTGACTAGAACCTGTATAACATCACCTTCCAACTCACTGGTCAGTCAGAAACACTTCACTTTTAAAGGACACTTGATGGTACAGGAAATTGCATTCCGCCGTAGAACATAAAAACCAATGTAATAAGTTTCTTCTAAATTACTTCATAGCTGATGTGTATTTTCTTCCCACTGCCCCCTGGCTCAAAGTCAATGAAAAATAAGAAATACATATGTGGTCATCCCACAAGTTTGTGTGTGTGTGTGTGTGTGTGTGTGTGTGTGTGTGTGTGTGTGTTTCACTTTGCACCAAACAAGATCTTTCAATGACAGAGCACCAAACAATTATTAAAAAAAAATTATTATTGGCAGAATCATGGGTTCATTAAGTGTTATTAATCAACATAATTGAACATTCCACTCTACTCAGTCCCCTGGCTGGCTAACATGGGGTTCATGGAAATGAACAATTGATCAAACCTCTGTTATCAGTTGTACTATGAGTTCCATGTTTTTCCAAGAACTTTCATAGTGTATCAGCAGTGGAGTCAGTGAGTGAATGCACAGTGCTCCTTTTTATCATCAGTACACATTTAAACTTCAGATTGACTGGAGGCCAGTCAGCCTCATAAAAAATAAATGAATGAATGAATGAATAAATGAATGAATAAATAAAACAACTTTAAAAAAGTAAAATCCTTAGATTGAGCCCTGCAGGAAATTTCACCTCACACTTAACAAAGAAATGAACCTGAATTATTTCTAGCGCCTCTGCTGCCTGCAAATAATTTGATGGGTATTGTTAAGAGGCACCGCATTGTAACTCATGGGAACTCTGTGAATGTTTGTAGGCTTAGAGGAAGCTAAGGAAATTTTTTTTTAAAAAAATCCATGTTTCAGAAGAAGGTTTATAAGATACCTGCTACTGTCGTATAATGGCAGATTGCATTAGGATATGATGTTGGTCTAGATTCTGAATATGTTGACTTTATCTTTTAATAATGCATTTCATTTGGGAATGAAACATTTGGAGTTCCCTGAAAATAAAATGCATTTTTCATAGGCAGCCCCTCTATTCAATAGATTTGAAAGCTATGGGGGGAAAAGAAAAATCATTGGTTGTCATTTCTCTTCTTTTTCAAAAATTGTCAACCAGGAAGGAGTGGAGAATGGAATAAGGATAGAAAATGGGGAAGGATAGAAATGGTGACAGATGCTCTGCTTTTTCTGGAAAAATGGCTAAGCTATCTAAATAGCTTCAAGATAGACTTCCTCTTTCTTATTGGAAATAATCAAATCTCTTCTGTTACCTGTTAGAACATAGTTTATTTAACATATAATCCTAAGGTCAGAAAAATTCTTAAAATAAAAATAAAAACAAATCTATTTTCACCTTTAGGCTGAATCTACAGCTCAACTAGCAAAAGTATAAGTCAGTTTTCCACAATGCTAATGTACCATCCTGATTTAAAAAAAAAAAGACAAAAACCTACCAAATTGTTGTCTTCTCAGTGCCTTTGGAATTCCAAAGAGATTTCTAACCAAAGAATATTAATTTAAGCATCCCAGGCATTCTCCTTAACTTGTAACTAAAAATACAAAGGATACCCAAATACATTATTACAGTGGGAAGGGTAGAGCATTAGAAAAAGCTAACAAAACAAGAGTAAAGTGAGAATAAATACATAGGTGCAGAGTATGGCAATCTAACATTTACAAAAGGTATTCCAAAAAGCTTTGTTGTGTTATTCAGTCATTCAGTCATGTCAGACTCTTCCTGACTCTATGCACCATAGCACAGAAGGCCCTTCTGTTTCCTACTATCTCTTGAAATCTGTCCAGGTTCATGTTCATTATTTTCATGACACTAGCTATCCATGTCATGCTCTGCCATCTCCTCCCTTTGCCTTTAATCTTTCCCAATATCAGGGTTTTTTTCCAATGAGTCCCATTTTCTCACTCTACAGTCAAAATATTTAATATTCAACTTCACTATTTTTCTTTCTAATGAGGAACTGACTTAATTTCTTTAGGGATTGACTGATTTGATCTTCTTCCTGTCCAAGAGACTCTCAAAAGTCTTTTCCAGTATCACAATTTGAAAGTGTCAATTCTGAGGTGCTCAGCTTTCTGTATGGGCCAATTCTCCATTGCTACTAGAAAAACTAACTAAAGTTTACTTGTAGTTTTAAGTTATTAAAGTTTTTCAGCCCTAAGGTTTTGTTTGAGTCAGTCACTCTTGAATCCTGGAGTCTATCTATAATCATTCATTTAAAAACAACAAAAAATTATATCACTCATTATATACAGTATATGGTGCTGGGCATTGGAGAAAATGTAAAGATAAATAAAACTTGGTTTTTGTCTTCAAGGAGCTTACAATATAGTACAGTAGAGCACTGTATAACATGTAGGACATGATGTGATATAAAGGATAGAGGGTCAGCCTTGCAGTCAAATTAGGCTTAAACACTGTTTGACATGTTTGCTCTATGACTTTGCACAAAAATATTGTTATGTCCCATGCAACTTTCTAAGCCTATAAGGCACAGGTACATTGTTGATATGAGCCCAAGAAGAAATTTCCAAAGCTTTTAAATTCTTAAAGCAATGAAACCAGAATAAAATCAGTTCCACTGCTAGTTCTGCCATTAGCTCATTGTATGACCTCAGGCAAACAACTTCTTTTTGGGTGTCAAAGTACTCATATATAAAACAAAGAATGATCTCTAAGGTCTTCTGACACTTTTCATGTCAACAGATGTAGACATTCAATAAATAAATAGCCAGTAATGAATAAGCTGTTTCATTGTCTCTTCATATTATGTTGAAAAAAATGATGAGGCAAGTTACTTAATTATTCAGTGGCCCAGTCAATTATTCAAAGATGAAAAGTTGTAGAATTGCATTGAATTGATGCCCTGAATTGATAGAGAGGATTTCTTTACTCCTGAGTTCCCTATACCAATGAAATCATAGATTCAGACCCTGTCCCTATCTCCTGTGTAAAATGTAATATGAATATGTAAACATACAAGTGTATATATGCATTGAAAGGGAATGTCTTGGCAAGCAATCTAAACCTATCTGTGTTATAGTGAAATCCTTCATTTATCTATTTATTATTCATTCACCCACTCACCCATTCATCCATTCATTCATTTGTTTATTTATTTAGAAACACTTTATTTCTAGGATCTCAGTCATCAGTTAGTTATAAGTGACTTTGATTTGAGTTGTCTTATTGTTCTTTCTAGTAATGTACAATAATTGGAACAAAAAGATACAGAAAATCTTACAGACATTTCCCAATATTTTAGGTCACATCAAAGGCAGCTTTATCAAACACAAGGCAGGACAAAAAACTACTTGACTTTAGAGGAAATTAAGTTCAGGAGTTTGTTTCTGCATCCCTATATCCCTTCTAATGACTTTTAGGTTCCTTTTAGCCCCAAATCTATGATCCTATAAATTCATGCCATAGGTTCTAATACTAATACATTTTTAAAATAATTCACAACATTTCTTAACCACTCTGCCAAATACTAGTGCCCTACATTTTATTCATTCAGCATTTGTCCTCTTTTTATATATTCTGTGTGTGTGTGTGTGTGTGTGTGTGTGTATGTGTGTGTGTGTGTGTGTATTGTAGGTACATGTAGTTTCCCCATGGAGAATGTAAGCATTTTGAAAGCAGAGTCTGTTTTATTCTTTGCATTTATATCACTAGCACCTAGGATAGTGCTGATGCATAGCAGGTGCTTAATAAATTCTTTATATTTGGTAATAGGCATAATTTTGTGATAATATTTTGTCACATTTTAAAAGATTTAGCATAATTTTTGCCAGTTTTGCCCATTTGCAATGGGGAGATAGATATATGAGGGGAACAAGTAGCCTACAGCATACTTCCGGGGATTAATCAATACAAAAAATATAAGGACTTTGTATCAATGGGAAAATATATTGTCAGAAAAAGAGGCAGGCCAGTCATGTATTGGAATGAAGGATATCAATAATCTCCAAAAAGACAGTATTTATTGTTTTGATTGGAATGAAGGATATCAATAATCTCCAAAAAGACAGTATTTATTGTTTTGATTGGATGAATGGTAACCAACATATGTGATTAGCATAGAAATAGAGAATATGATTTAATTAATGAAATCACAAATCCATAGGAATATTGATATAAATAAAAGCATATGGAAAGAAATTTGATCCATATACATTTTTAAACACTTACTATATACAAAGCATCATGAAATAAATAATAGCAATTGAAGTGTCTTTGACATATCAATAATGGCAATTTGATGTTTCTCCTTGGTGAAAAAAGAATCATGTGAAAAACTCTGATGTCAAAAATGATTTTAAAAACCTTCTTATATAGAAAAGCCCTAACTAATATATAATGTGACAATATTTTTCAGGAAATTAGTATGATAAAATGCACATTTTAATATAAAATATCTACTTTAAAAATTAAACTTATTGATGTTCATGGTTACATTATATCTATGGACTTAAATAAGTAGAACTAAGAGAACAATTATACAACATTTTACTACAATAATATAAAAGAAAAGATGACTAAAAGGTGAATAAACAAATAATGAAAAAATCAATTAGGATCTTAGAGAAGAGATACTGAATCACATTTTCTACTACAGACTTTTATTATAGACACTTTTACATAAACATAAATAAAATTTCTATCACATAAACTGTCCAGATTATATAAAGAATTAAAATCTAAGCAGGCAGGGAAAGTGTCTTTTCTGCTTGCTGCCAAAGAATCATCTTGTTTGGAGAGGACACAGCCTGCTGAAATGTCAGCTGTAACTATCCAGGGCAAGCTTGTTCCCTAGCAAGTCGCCCATAATGACAATACAAAAGGTCAGGGGAAGAGATTTGCTGTGAGACCTTGCAATTTTTCAATAATCCCATCTGGGCTCATTGGATAAAATGGCTCAGGGAAAATGATTTGATTATTACTTTGAACACCAGTCCAATCATGTCAGGAGGAAGTCTCCAAAACACACAGACACCATCATGACTTCAGTGACCACTGAATAGCAGAATCACAGAATGTCAGAGTTGGAAGGGACCTTAGAGATCATCACCAACAATCTTCTCATGTTAAAGGTGAGGAAATTGAAGTGAGGATAAGTTAAGTGATATGCCCAGGGTCATCTAGCTGGACTCAGATCTGAGTTTCTTATAAGAAGTCAGAGTTCTCAACTTTGATTTTTGGTTTCTATACCCCTTGGCTTTCAATATATCTCATACTCTCTATTCAATATGAAATAAAATAAATTTTAGAACCTGTACCTCTCACCCAGGCTCTTACAGAAATCTTGTTTACTTGATAGAGTCTCACCAACATACCTCTCAAACTCCACTGTTGAAAAAAATTAACCTCATATTAGTTGTTGGATCCCTGGCTAAGATACCTATTCTATTAATCAGGGGCAATATTCTACAAATTCTAGCTTCAGTCTATTGAATTTGTGTTACAGGCAATAGAGTTACAGGCTCTGGAAAAATTTGGCCCATTAAGTTTATGTAACAGTATAATTCTTTTAAAGAGATCATGGGGCAATGATAAGGGTTAAGCAATGAAAGCAAAAGTAATTTAGCCCAGAATCAGGTGGTTTTTTAAAAAGTTTTTAAATGAATTTGATATTAAAATAATATATTTTATTACTAATATGTTGTATATTATGTGTGTACATATATGTGATATGATTATATTTTATATAAACATGGTGTGTTAGTCATATCACGATGAACCCTTCCGTCCTTGATACTCCCTATTATGAATCTTCCTTTGTAATTAAAAAATATATATTAGGCAAAATCAACAGATATAAGGTCTGACAGTGTATAACATATTCCACATCCACAGTTCTCCACCTTTCAACTTACCATGAGGGGGATGTATTTCCTCAACCAAACCAAAATTGGTCTTTATAATTAGCTACCCTTTGTTGGCTTTGTTTTCTTATTGCTTTCATTTACTTTTGGATGAACCCTATGAAACAACTGAAATCCAAAAATGGAATAAAAAGGTCTTTGACAAGTAACATCTACAGGAACTCAGCAAACATTATGTTGACAAGCAACAAATAAATCAAGTAAATTTTATGGAAACAAAGATTTATGGTGCACTTCCAGGCCAGGCCATCATTATATTTATAAACCACCAAGGAAATAAATCTGCAAGGAACTCAGACTTAGGGAAATACAAACTATGCAAAGAAAAAGTTGAAATTGTTCAACACATTATTATAGATTGTAAAAATTTAGCACCTGCTGAATACATAGCAAGATGACTGGATGGTAAAAAAAATACATCAGAAACATGTAATATTTCATGGACTGATAACTTCTTAAATTACAAAAACAGACTTTAAAATATTTTGAGGAATTTACTCAATCAACTGTCCTGTTAACAGAGCATTATTATAAGCTTGGCTAATGCCCAGAGTTGACCAGATATAGCTCTGACCTGTAATAACTTTAAAATTACATTTAAAAAATTAACCATATGGAATATTGACAATCCCCAAAAGACAAATTAGAGATAAATTTAAAAACAAAACAGAATCAATGGGGGAAAGGTTAAAAGTGAATGTTACAAAATGGAAAATGGATAATTTGAAGTGTATTAAATTTTAAAAGATTTTGCAAATCCAAACAAAATTAGAACAAAACCAGACAAAATTAGAAGAGTAACAGAAAGCTGGGGAGATTTTTATAGAAAGTATCTCTGGAAAAGGCTTCATTTCTCAGCTATATAGAGAACTGAGTCAAACTTATAAAAACAAGAAACCATTCCCCAATAAATAGATGGTTTAAAGATAAACAGTTTTCATTTGAAGAAATCAAAACTATTGTCATATAAAAAAGTGCTCTAAATCACTATTGATTAGAAAGATGCAAATGAAAATAACCTCACACCTATCATCTCAGCTAACTTGGCAGAAAGGGAAAATGACAAAAAAGTAGGTAGACATATTTAAACACTAAGGTACTATTGGTAGAGTTATAAACTAGATCAATCATTCTTGAGAGCAATTTGGAGCTATATTTAAAGGGCTATAAAACTATGCATATCTTTTGATTACTATTAGTGCTTTATCTCAAAGAGATCAAAGAAAAAATTAAAATGACCCAAATGTACAAAATTATTTATAGTAGCCCTTTTTCTCATGACAAAGAAATGGAAATTGAAGGGATATCTATCGATTGAAGAAAGACTGTAGAAGTTGTGTTATATCATTGCAAAGGTAGTATTAGGGTATAAGAAATGATGAGCAGATTAGTTTCAGACAAACCTGGGAAGACTTATAATAACTGATGCAAAAAGAAATGAGTAGAACCAGGAAACCATTGTACACAGCAACAACCATGTTGTAATATTGAGCAACTGTTAAAGATTTAGCTACTTTGAGCAATACAATAATCCAAGACAACTCTAAGGGTCTCATGATGGAAGTGCTATTTACCTTTGAAGTCCAAATGGCAGAACAAAGGTCAGAATTTTTGGCAATTGCCCAGGATGCAGTAGATGACCTTGAAATCTTTGATGTCTGACAAAACTCTAAGTGCTTCAAGGTTCCTGCTTCTTCTACCTTCATGATTGTTGAGCAAAAATGGTTCTCATCTGCTCCTTAAAACATGGAAAAGTCTTCACATGCTTGAGGTAGATATCTCTCTACCTAACCAATGGGTTTGAAGTTTGTAGGAATAGCATGAAGCACATGTCATTTTTTTCATCCTATCCATTATTAGAACTGTTCTGAGAAAACTTTACTTTTTATTCAACCACAAAAAGCAATTATTGTATTAAGATATTTAGTGGTTAAGTAAAAGAGTGATAATTGTATAATACTTTAAAGTTTGCAAACTGTTTTACAAATATTATTTCCTTTTTTCTCACAATAATTTTGAGAGGTAGATACTGTTACTATTCCTATTTCACAAATAAGGAAACTAAGATAAAGGTTAAATGACTTGTTTAGGGTTACCTGCTAGTAAATATATGTGAATAAAAACTAGATAATCACTTGATCCAGGACTGTTTTTCTCTGAACAACATTAAATGAAAAAGATGAATGATATTTTCATCCTCTTTGACCCATTAATAAGCTACTATGCATACATCCCTAAGGAACTGAAAAACAGAAAGGTTCCATATATACAAAAATATTCATAGAAGCACTTTTGAAATAGCAAGAATTAGAAGCAAAGTAGTTACTCATTGGTTGAGGAATGACTTATACTGTGGTATAAGAATGTATATTGCTCTATTGGTTGGTTGGTTGTTATCTTTCATTCTCAAAGATTACCAAAATTGGGGCAGCTAGGTGCTGCAGTGAATAGTGCACCAGCCCTGAAATCAGGAAGACCCAAGTTCAAATCTGGTTTCAGACACTTAACACTTCCTAGCTATGTGACCTTGGGGAAGTCACTTAACCCCAATTTCCTTAGGGGAAAAAAGATTACCAAAATGACATCACTATATTAGAGTCAAGTTACAGTGTGTCAGTGTGGCTGATCAGAACAATATGAGCTCAGAATGGTCTGCTATAGGTCAGAGACAAGTATGAACATTTGGGGTGACTTCTCACATTTTGCTCAACTCCTGTTACTTTTGAACTACTTCAATTTTGTTTTGTTCATAGGGAAAAGCACTTTCTTTGATGAGGACATACCATACTGGGCAGTCCTGTGCCAGTATCTCCCATGTCATACAATCAATTCTACAGTTCTTAAAAGGGACCTTGATAGTGTCCTTGTATCACTTTTTCTGACCACCGTGTTTGCCTGTGTGACTTCCCCATAAAATAATCTTTTTGACATGCATATATTTTACATTTGAACAATGCAGCCAGCTCAATGGAGTTGTGCTCTGCAGTAGAGTCGAAATGCTTGGCAGTTTAGTTCAAGAAAGGACTCAGTGTCTGGTATCTTATTCTGCCAAGAGATCTTCAGGATCTTCCCAAGATAATTTAAATGGAAGCAATTAAATTTCCTGACTGGTATGCTGTCCAAATTTCACAGGCACACAACAATAAAGTAAGGACAATGGCTCTGTAGACCTTCAGTTTGGTATTCAGTCTAATACCTTTCCTCTCCCACACTTTCTCTGGAACCTCCCAAATACTGAGCCAGCTCTGGCAATGTGTGTCAACCTCATTAGCAATATGTACATCCTTAGAAAGTATACTGTCAAGGTAAGTAAACTTAGCCACAGCATTCAAAACTTCACCATTTGCTATAATTGTTTCACAAATGGATGGTGTGGTGCTGGTTGATGGAATGATGAAGAGGAAAAATTCAGGAAAATTTGGGGTGAAATTTATGGCCTGATGCAAAGGAAAGAAAGCAGGACCAGGAAAAAATACATGCTGATGAGAGTAACATAAATGAAAACAACAGTAAAAGTCAGCTAAATGAAAGGTCAATTCTGATTCCCCCAAACAGATGATGAAACATACTTCTTTTATTTCAGAAGATAGGTAGGGCTCTGTAAGGGCAGAATACAGTATATAGCATCAGTATATAGCAACATATAAAAGCATCCTTTTTTTTTCTTGATTTAAAAAAATGTTGTTCTTGTGAGGAAATATTCAGTCTTGAATGTGAGAGGGCAATGTTAAATATGATTGTAGATGACTGAAATATAAAAAAGCAATTTTAACAATTTTAACAGTTGCCTATTTGCTCCATTATATTTTGTTAGTTCTCAAGATACTAAAAGGATGTCAGTATAAGGGGATGCCTTCTTATAAGATGCTTTTTCCCTGAGGCAATTGGAGGTAAGTGACTTGCCCAGGGTTACATAGCTAGGAAGTGCTAAGTGTCTGAAGTCAAATTTCAACTCAGGGCCTCCTGATTTCAGCACTGGTGCTCTATCCACTCCATCACCTAGCTGCCCCCTCTCCCACCTTCAGAAAACAGTGAGATTATGAGGTATGTTCAATTAGCATAAGACAATGAAAATTCTATATTTCTACCTTTCAAACCCATATTTTCAGCATTAGCCCTGCTAAAACGATTTTCCTTCCTCCCTTCAAGTCACAAAGATAATGCAGTTAAAGCAAGAGAAGGAAATACATCCATGGATTGAGATGTCACATTTTCAATGTTTACTGAGATTGTATTTTCCCACAGTAATTATTTGAGGCAGTGGGCTTAGGGCTAATTCAAGTAGTTGGGTGGGACATTTCCAGCTCTGTGAGAAAGTAGTGGGATCAGACTCCAACCCAGAGACCCTGGGAAATTTTTAAGTTAAGACAAAAGATACAGGCTGACACTCTTGTCTTGATGCAGGTAGTTGCTTAGCAACTGTGTCAAGTTGTCAACTTGGTGATAAAATTGCAGCCAGGGAGATCAGAAAAAGCCAATTAAAACCATTTTTGTGTTTTCTTTTTTGTTCTCATGATTTCATTTAGTGCTGACTGCCCTTAAACATCGATTAGGGATTCTGTCTATGAAGCTGAGAACTCTTGTTTGGATAGTACTATGCCTTTCCCTTCTTTGTATTCAGAAAATATGCCTAACATATGGATTTTATAACCTGAGCATTAATTTTTATCTTAAATCTACATCACTGAAGATGATTGGGGTTGGAGACAGGGTTGAAGAACATTGAGTTACTTGATTTCTTCAAATGGTCCCCTATCTAATGTCATTGGATCATAAGATCACAGATTTAAAATACAAAAGACATCAAAGGACATTTAGTCTATCCCTCTTATTTTACAATTATGAAAACAGTCTCAGGGAGATAGAATAAATTGCCCAAAGTCCCAAAGCAAGTAAGGATCAGAGAAAGGATTTAAATCTAGATCTTCTTATCTATATCCAGGGTTCTTTCCACTGAACTGTGACTTCTTAGACAAAGACTTTAGAGCAATGCTTCTAAATCTTCCCATATGCCCTATGGCATATGGAGATCTGGTGAAGCCTATGAATCCTTCTCAGAATGTTTTGAAATGAATAAAATGCAAACTCACAGACCCCAGATAACAAGTGCTCCTATCTTATAGCAGAATTTCTTAAACTTTTTCCACTCATGACCTTTTTTCACCTGAGAAATTTTTATATGACCCTGGGTATAAATTATATAAAATATGTATAAATCAAACATTTATTGATAATAAATCATAATTTTGTGATCCTCACATCCAGTTACCTGATCCCATATGGGACCAAGACCCACAGTTTCAAGAGCTTTGTCTTAAAGTATGATTAATTAGGTCCTTAATTACAAGGTTTGATTTTTCTTTACTTCATCTCACTTGCTCATCAATTTCCCTTTTTTCCTTTTTTTCTTTCTTCCTTGCTTCCTTCTTTTTGGTGCTACCTGTGGAACATGGTGAGTCACTTAACTTCTCTAAAACCCAATTTTCTCTTCTGTAAAATGATAATAAGACATATAGTAGTTATTTCATAAAGTTATTTGGGGTTCAAATTGAGATTTTATATATACATACATACATACACATATATATATATACACACACATATATAAAGTATTTTGTCAACCTTATTTAATATTTCACTATCATCTGTTTATCATTTTTATTACCTCTACTCTCTTGGCCATCTCTTAGCTTGAAGAAAACATTTTTAAAAATTATCTTCAGATTCTGTTATTAATTATATTTGAAGTAAGAGAAATAACACAACAAAATCATTTACCCTGTAGTTGTGAAAAGAGCGCAGGACTTGGAAAGAGGTGATCCAGGCTTAACTCTTGGCTCTGCTCCTTATTTCTTGATGACTTTGGGCAAGTTACTTTATCTTTCTTATATATTTATTCCACCATAAAAAGAGATGTTTATTCTAGATGATCTCTAAAGTCCTTCTGGCATTCTAAAATCCATTATTCCATATTTCTGTAATGACTGTCTAAGGTGGGCCTGTCTTTTACTGAATTCCACTGTGTAGTTGGTAACATTGGAGCAATTCCCTGATTAATTTCATTAAAATGGATAAGAACTTTTCATTAGGCATTATGAACTGGGTTCTGGAACCAAACAGCAGGCTATATAAACAGCAATCATTCAAAGCATTGAATTTATATTTCAATTTCATACTATGAAATAAACAACCTCTCTGGTATAAAATTTAGTGAAGTCAAATTTTTTTCTTTGCCTCTGTGAAAATATACAGTTTATAAATGTTCCCCAATACTACATTTTTTCACCTAGTTCTTTGCATGAACTATAGTTGCTGTTGTTGTTGTTATGTTTTATCTCCCACTCTGAAAAGTGAATTTACTTTCATAGCTGGTACATCTTGGGATGATGCAATAGACACCCAAGTAGTAAATATTCTCTGATCAGGCAGTAAATCTTTCAGGTCTTCCTCGCCCCCAATTTATCCTATCCTCATTTTGCTTGGATAACTTTTTAAGAAGGTGGAGATTGTATGGTTCAGTTTCTCTATAGACAATGCTAATAACTTTCCAATTTCATAAACCCAGGAAAACATTAGATTGGCACAGCATACTTATGAGGGTTGACAAATGCCAGCACAAGTCTACTGGGAGAGTGAAATGTTTTTTTCTTTTCACATCTTTTAGAAGAATCCTTCTAGTAATCACTGTCCCTCAGGCACCTCCAAAATTTTTCTTGAAAGGGAGATCAAATCAGAGAATGTTAGATCTGGAAGGGATTTTGAAGATATCTTGTGCAACCCTTATGAGGTGAGATCCAGAGATGACTTGTCTATCCAAAGTTATATAACAATTTAGTGGAGGAACTGGGACCAGAACTGACTGTATGGTTTAATGAGATGACTTTCAAGAGCCTTTCCATTTCTTGAGACCTGTGATTATGTGACTTTCACGCTTTCATGCTATCTTTTACATGTGAAGTAGTGTTTTGAGATTGCCATATTAATTTATATGAGATTACCATAATAATCACCATATTAATATCCCTACAGTGTCTCCCTCAGAATTAGAGACCCAATCTGAAGATCAAATAAATAATAGATAATTGGGCAGAATACATTGAACAAAACTTTTCTTCACTAGTTTTATGGACCATTATTTTCTGATACGATTAATTCCATCAGTCATTTTCTTTCAGGTAAAGGGACTACATCTTTTTGTATCTAAACCTCTCATTCTATATGGGATATTTCTAGGGTCCGAGAATGCTCACATCAAGCTATTGTGCTATATGTTGTAGAATTGTAGAATCAATACTGAAAAAGACATCAGAGGTCATTTACTTTGCCTTATATAATACCCTTAATAAAAAGAGGACTACTTCTTTTGTTGAGCCCAAACCTGCCTATTTGGAACTTTCATCCATTATTTTTCCCTCCACCATTTGGAGACAGGTAATAGAAGTTCAATCTTTTTTTCATATGATAATTTTCAACTATCCAAAGACAACTCTCATTGACTCCTAAGATTTTTCCTCTTTAGGCTCAACATTTTCAGTTGCTTCAATGAGCTTTTGTACAGCATGGCTTTGGATATCTCACTATCTCACAACATCCAATGAGATAGCATTTAAAATACATTCAAACCTTAAAGTTCTATATAAATACTGTTTTAATTTTATTTTTATTCTAGATTTTATAAATACTCACAAAGTGAGCATTTCTATATGCAAAGTATTATATGTGAAACAATATATTTTTCTTTTAAAAAGTATATAACATATGCACATATATGTAAACAATGATATGGTTTTATTTTAAGTATATGCTAAATGTAATAAGCTATTTTCTTTTAAATAAGTTTTATTGGTCCATTAATTTATTTTTAAAAATTTTAATAGCTTTTAAAATATAATTTTTTTCATACATACTGTATTCTAAACACTCAAGAACAATCCTGAAAAGAGTTCCAAAGGCTTCACCAGACTGACAAAGGGGTCTATGATTCAAGAAAAGATAAAGAATTCCTGTCCTAGAAAATGGAGAGAGAGGAAAAAGAAACAGAGAAAGAATGAGACACAGAGAGAGAAAGAGACAGAGAAAGAGATATGGATACATATATACATACAGAATTTATTAAGTATTTACTTTGTTCTAAACACATGATGGGGATGCAAATAAAATGTATAAAATAAATTCTACATTTAAAAGCTTAACATTTCAAAGGGGAAAACCAATAAATAGAGGGGCAAAATTGTATTGTGCAGTGGGGGGACTATGTAAATCTAAGGACCACACCTAGCAGATCTCAAGGCCTCAAAGAATAAGTCTAGTTTCCAGTTGAAAGGAGATAAAGATGAATCGGAATAAAAGGAGATATCTGATGAGGAGATAATTAGGAAATGGTACCAAGGCCTAATTCCTGTCAAGATGAAAGGAAAAGTCTCTTCCCCAAATACATTTACCTTTCTAGATTTCTCTTAACTTTTGCATTAGAGTTTCTATTCAATTCCGATTTCTTTTCAGAAGTGCTTGAAAGTACTCTGTTTTTGTTTCTTTTACATTTTTGTTTTGTTTTGTTTTCCGTTAGAGAGATTTTTGTTGCAATTATATAGCAGTCATTTGTTGTTCCTTTTGTTGTTTCCATTCACACTATTGTAGTCATTTTTTATATTATTTCCATGATTCTTCCTACTTCACTTTGCATCAGTGTATACAGCATTATAATTAGTTTTATAAGGAACATATTCTTTGTTGAAAGTCTTTTTAAAATATATTTTGTCTTTTAAAATATTGTATTCCAAGATCTTCTATAGTTTATTGTCAAAGCTGCTGGGTTTTTTGATCCTGACTATGGTTGTTTGGTGCTTGAATTAAATTTTTTTTTCTGGATTTTGACAATATTTTTTATTTGACCTAGAAACTCTAGATTCATTTGTTTGCTTGTTTGTTTTGTGTATGACTTCCTAATACTTTTCCTTTTAGATTTTGTTTCAGAGAGTAATTGACAGATTCTATTCTTCATTTTCCCTCTAGTTTTCACAGAGCTATGATGCTTTAATATATAATTTATTGAAATATAATGTCAGGTTTAAAAAAGGAATTGTTTTGCAAGAAGTCCAATGATCTTTTTGTTTTCTCTTGTTGAAAGTGGTTTTTCCAACCTCACCTCAGCTGAAAGTACAGTGACCCAATATCATTGCTGATTGGCATGACCTCTCTATCCTTGATCTGGATATTTGAATCCTCTTTGAGTAGCTTGGCATTCCCCTCTTCCAGGGACCTCACCATATTAATGCTAAGTAGTAACACCTGATTATCTTTGCTTACTGCAGTTTAACATATAGCCAAAGCTCAGGTGATAGCTAGCCTCAGTCTCTACAAGCAGAGTGCAAAGTCATGTGCCACTACATACAGCCTAGTGATTTTTAAACAATTTCTACCTGATATATCTACTTTACCAGATTAGTTTTTTATATTAGATTATATTTATATTGCATTTTCTTCTAATTCTGTCCATTTTTTTTATTTTGTTCTAATATTTATTATCTCAGTCACTGGTTTCTGTTTAGTCCATTTTAATTTTCAGAGAGTCCATTACTTGGGTAATTTTTACAAGTTTCTAAGCTATTTATTACAATTCTAATTATTTTTCCAAAAGTTTTACTTTTTATTATCTTTATAACACTTTTTTCTTTTCATTTTTATACTTGCAATTGTTGTAGTGACTCTCTTCAGAGGATGGATTTGGAGGACTCTCTGGATTGATAATAATTCTTAATAATGGTCAGAACCATCTTCTGTCTACTCTTCTCTCCAGTCTTGGATCCTGAATTGGATGTCAGACCTAGTCTCTTCCTCTACTGTCTTTTTAATTGGGGTGGTCAGTCCTTGATCTAAGTTACTTGAGTTTCTTGGATGACCTTTACCTTCTGGGTGAGTCTGAGTACTGGGAGGATTTATAAAGTCTTCCCTGGATATTTGATATTCAGATTTTCTATAATAGTTCAGACCAGAGCTCTATAAAACCTAGATCTGATGTGTCTTGGTCTGAGTGTTTTATCTCCAGGGCCAAATTGTGAGAGTCTATTTTTTTTTAACCATTCTGGTACTTTCTTAAGGGAGCCCTCTGTTCTTACTGTCTCTAGATACAGAACCTTGCAAGATACTGACACATTTTCTTATCTTTTTTTTTTTTTTTACAAACATACTTTGCCATTGTAATCATACAGCATTCAGTTTTAATTTTGTTATTGTTATTATTGTTGTTTCCATTGACACTGTCACAGCCATTTTATATATATTATTCTCATGATTCTACTTGCTTCACTTTGTATCAGTGCATATAATTTTCCCTATGTTTCTCTTTTTTGTAGTCATAATTTCTTATAGAACATTCATGTAGCAACATCTGTTTAGCCATTTCCCAAACATGGGAATCTCATTTGCTTCTAGTTCTTTGTTAACACACACACACACACACACAAACACACACACAGGAATTATGAATATTTTGTTATATATGCGGGCCTTTATGTTTTTTATTTCCTTGAGGTATTGGCTAATAGTGGGTTTTCTGGATTAAAGGTTATGGATCCAAATTACAGCTCCACCAACAGTGCATTGATGTGTCTGTCATTCTTAAGTCCTTCTAATTATCCCATGCCATTTTTCAAAACTTTTCCTTCTAGTAAAAAAAATCTGAAAGTATGAATGTTATGAGAAAGAAAATCTCAATCATGTGCTAGAAAGTAATGAGGACTGAAAAATCTAACTTCCAAGCAAGTTTTAAAAACATACCCAAAAAGAGAAGCAAATGTGATTACACATAGAAAAATGCATGCTGTCACTTCTCTATGGCAAGGGTAATATTCTGAAACAGATATTCAAAGGGCACAAGACATCTGGAAATCAGCAATGCTGAAACTAAGAGAACAGAGTGTGCCAACTTGCTGGGCCTAAGTAAAACTGGTCTCTAGAGGAAGAGGATAAAGGGCAAAGCTATTGAGTAAGTCTGCATAGGAAGTATCACATCTTGTTTTGGGGAGGGCAGCCTCTTCCTCAGCCTGCTTGGACTCCAGCTGGTTCACTCAATCCAATTTAGTCAGAGCATTAGTTTCTGAAAGACCTTTGTAGCCTGAAGGAGGTTCAGAAGAGAATACAGACAAAAACAATTAAAGGGGTAGAAACGTTGAATTGGAAAGAAAAAGTAAAGATAAATAGAAATTGTCCTTATCCTGCTCAAAGATAACTAAAAGAAACTACACAATTAGCTTAGAAGAAACAGGGAGAAAGCAGCTTATAAATACAACAAAAAGAAAAAAAACAGCAGAGATCAGAAGAAAGGATTCAGTGAAAATGGTTTTGTATTATAGAAGTTAATAAAAAAAGATAATAAGGAAAAGATCCATACCAATGAGAACTTTGGAGTCACAGAAATGAGAACAGGAACGATAAATCTTATTCCTTAGAACAGAGAGGATACTACATGTGCAAAAATGTTTGTAGCAGATCTTTTTATAGTGGTAAGAAACTGGAGACTGAGTGAATGCCCATCAGTTGGGGAATGGCTGAATATGTTACAGTATATGAATGTTATGGAATATTATTGTTTTGTAAGAAACGATAAGCAGGATGGTTTCAGAAAAGCTTGGAGAGACTTCCATGAATCAATACTAAGTTAAATGAGCAGAACTAGATCATTGTACACAGCAACAACAAGATTATGCAATAATCAATACTGATGGACATGGCTCTTTTCACCAATGAGAGAATTAAGGCCAATTCAGGACTTACAATGGAGAGAACCTTCTGCACCCAGAGACAAGACTGTGGGGACTGAGTGTGAATCACAACAGAGTATTTTCACCTTTTTTGTTGTTGTTTGCTTGCTTTTTTTTTCTCATTTTTTCCCTTTTTGTTCTGATTGTTCTTGTGCAACATGATAATTGTAGAACTATTATAGAAAAAACTGTATGTACTTAACATATATTGGGTTACTTGTTGTTTAGGGGAAGGGGTGAGAGGAAAGGAGGGAAAAAATTTGGAACACAAGGTTTTGCAAGGATGAAGGTTGAAAACTAAATATATATTTTGAAAATAAAAAAAACTAAAAAAAAAAAAAAAAAAAAAAAGAACAGAGGGGATACAATCATCAGCACTGGAAAAGAGAAGGTAGTTTGGAAGACCTAAATTCAAATCCTACCTCAATCACTTAATAGCTATGTGATCTTGGCTAAATCACTTAATCTCTGCTTTATCTACAAAATCTATCTTTATCTATGATGTCTTTATCTAAAAGTATTTTTATCTATAAAACCGGTAGCTTCATCACTTACCTCCCAGGGTTATTGTGAGGATCAAATTGGATAATATTTGTAAAAAGCTTTGCAAAACCTTAAAGTACTATATAAGACAGCTGGGTGACAAAGAGTTCTGGGACTGGAGTGAGAAGGATCTGGTTCAAATACAACCTCAGAAACTTACTACCTGTGTGATCCTGTTATCCCCAGTTCCTCATATGTAAAAAGAGCTGGAGAAGGAAATGGCAAATCATTCAATATATTTGCCAAGAAAACCCCAAATAGGGTTGCAGAGAATCAGAAACAATTCAATAACAGTAACAAAATAAAAGTGCATATAAATGCTAGCTATTGGTATTGTCATCTCTCTTCTGTTTTTGAGGTATATTTTGAGAAGAAAAATGAAGTCATTTACTGATGCCAGCTTGTCTCATTCCAGCACTTTAAAAAGGGGGTGGATCTTCTGTGGTCGTCATGACGGCTCCAATAATTTTATCTCTCTGCAATTTGGCTCTTGTGCTATAGCAAAGCACAAGCTCTACCATGGAGTATTTTAAGTCAGAGACTTAAGCAAATGGTAGATAGTTGATTTATTTCTGTATGCAGCTTTCCTTCCCTGGCATATGCTCTGATTTGGGGCAATCAATTTTGCATTCAAATGGAGAATCAAGTTGATCAAGTTCACATAACATCTGTATGTATTTATCTGGATTGGGCATAAACATCCGAGTTATTCCTGTGAAAGGCACCCTACCCTCCAGTACTGAGAGATGCCTAGAGGATGACCTTCTGATGCTGGTAACCTAATTCAATCCTTAAATGCCTGCAATCATTCTTAACAAGTCACTTGCTCTGTAATTTATAGGGTTGTTTTGAAGGGCCTAGTTGTTAGAAGGATTTAAGAGTTTATTAAATAATTCCTCATTAGCTGGTTAAGCCCTTTCCAAAAGATTAGCCATTTTAGCATGCAACTGGCCAAGATATTAACAGAGTTTCTGGCAGTTATATATGTCTAAATTCTGCTTCTTTTTACCCCTCCTTTCATATTTGTCATAAATTTCACAAGACCCCAACTTCTAATAGGTTGTAAACATCTTCTCTTTCAATTACATCAGATTTTCCCTGTTATTTCTTCAATTAAATTTATGAGTTAAAAAGTTCATTCTGAACCTAACGAAATGTCATCAAACTCAAATGTTGTTAAACAAGAAACCAGAATTTAAAACCCAAAAAAGGACACAGAGATATAGCTTCTGTTTTTATTTATTTATTTTTTTTTCTGTGCAGGTCATTGAAGCATCTGGGTAGCTCAGCTAGTTCATCTAATGAGGTCAAGGCCATGTTTACATGTCACTTAGAAAAACCAATTAACTTTATTCTTCTGACCACAATAGATTGAACAAGGGAATGAAGGAAGGAATAAGAGATGAATAAAAACAGTCTGTTGTTCATTGTTGTTCAGTCATTTGAGTCGTGTCCAACTTTTCATGACCCTATTTGGGGTTTTCTTTGCCATTTCCTTCTCCAGCTCGTTTTACAGATTAGGAAACTGAGGCAAATAAGATTAAGTAACTTGCCTAGGATCATATAACTAGGAAGTATCTGGAGTCAGATTTGGACTGAGTTCTAAATTCCCCATCCAGTGCTCTGTCTACTGTTCCATCTAATTGTCTCATGTTAAATATTATACAAATACAGGTCCATGATTATCTAAAAAATTTAATAATCACTTATTATGTCCCTATTATGCACAAGGCATTGTGTTTGACCTTAGAGATATGAAGATGAAAAACACACATACAATCCCTGCTCTTAAGGAGACTACATTCCATTAGAGGCAGATATATTGCACAGCAGTCAGAGTATAAGACCTGAGAGCATTAGTCAATCACATTAATAGAATAGTAAGCACATTACTCAGCCTCAATTTCCCCATCTGTCAAATGGGGATAATGATGGCATCTATTTCATAGAGTTGTTGTGAGGCTTAAATGACAACATAAATAAGTTTCTTGATTTATCTTAGAGTTCTACACTATCAATATTCCTTTACCAGAATCTATCTACGAGCCATAGGGACAAAGACCCTGTCTTATTTAAAATTAATTTATTTTCACTGTGCTCTTCACACAATAGTTACTAAATAAACATTTTAAAATTATGAATTAATGAATGACAATAACTGAGTTATATAGAAGACCCAGAGAAATAACCAAGATATTTGAGCTTGTAGCATTGAAAAATTAAGTTAAGCAAACATGATGCTTTCTCCTTCCCCCCACTCCCAATCCATGCAAGTGTGAATTTATATAGCTCTTATTTACAAGTGAGAACACTTGGATGGAAACAATATAACATATAGAGAAAGATGGAGTATCCATTCTTCATTTTGTTTGTAGCATTTATTACTACTCTCTGGCATTGAATGACACTATTTTCTCTTGACAATTCCATGTGTCTGTATTAATGAGAAAATCAACTTCTTGATAAGGAAGGGGCCATGAAGTAATTAGCTTTCCCTTTAAACCCGTTGTAGTATCGAGCAAAAGCTGAGCATATATGAGATAGTCAGTAAATGCTGGAAACTGAATCAATTGCTTCTCTCTTATCCGTAGGTATCCATTTGTGCTGCCTCACTCTGAGAATACCCTTTCTCTCTTCATTTTCTTTATTCTGTTTCCTAGAGTGAGCTGGGAGGATAGATGGGAAGTGAATGATAGAGGGAGACATGCAGAAAACAACATTTTGCTGGTTTTTAAAACCTCTTTCTACTACCATTCATTTTTGAAGTTATTGTTCAATCATTTCAGTTTGTGACTACATATAGAATTTTCTTAGCAAAGATACTGAATGGGTTTGCCATTTCCTTCTCCAGCTCACTTTAGTAAGGTTTAGTGACTTACCTAGGATCGCACCACTATTAGTATCTTCAGCCAGATTTTGTTTCCCTGATTTCAGAGCCATCTAGTTGGCTCAACCCACTTATAGAATTTCCAAAAATTTCAAAGTAGTTCTATTCATTTTTTGTTTGTTTTTATTATTCAATAGATACCGTACCATAAAGATACAAGCAAGCCACCAGTCAAGAGCATGAAAACTCTGAAATCAGTACCTGCCTTTGTCATCTCTACTAGAGATAAACTAAGCAGGCAAACCAGCCAGCTTCTGAAAGTTTTAAGAACAGGAAAAAAAAAAATAACAGCAACCACAATAACAACAAAAACATCCACTTTTCCTTGCTCCTCCATATTTTTTATCTCTGTCCACAAATCTTTTCCTAATACTAGAATCTACAGTTTCATTCTTTCATTTTCTATCTCTGGTTGTTGATTAATGATGGTATCAGTAAATTCTTTCCATAACCCTTTCCATTTTTCTTGTCTGTTAAAAAACAAGCTATTTATTGATCTACTTCCTTTTCCCTGTAATGGCACAGAGCACATTGATGCATTATGAGTAGAAATATATTGGAACAGGGATACCTACTCCAGGGACATTTGAAATAATAGGAAATCCTCTCCTTGAGTCCTCAGAAGTAAGTCACCCAGCTGAACAGCCTGCCTTTATTTTTGCCCATATTGGTTCCCTTTTCATTTTAAAGAAAAGGAAAATTGTCAAAGAGAACCAGGAAGACTGGGGCTGCTGCCAGACTTTTCAAAAAGCTAGGATTTTTTTTTTTTTTTTTTGGTTTCTCATATTTCTCGGCAAGAGTACAGTTACCATTTTACTTAAAAAGCTTTGCTATGAGGCAGGAAAAGGTTAGTGTTCATGCCATATTGAAATGCTAACTGGTTCAATATGTTTTTGAATATGGATAAATTTCAGGACTGCTGTTGTGTCTATTTGGATTTTTTCCCAAATTTGATTAGTTGGGATTGTTTGAATACCTGATCCAATTCATTTCAATTCACTAATAACTTTTTGAAATCACAGGTCAAATTCTCATTCCTCTCCCATGAGTGAGGCATGCTAAGAATCAAATATACAAAAATAAAAAATAGAAATCTCTCAATTTAAGTTGCTTATGTCTTATAGAGTCTGGGAGACAGGAGCAGCAATGCAAAATAAATACAGATAAATAAATACAAGATAATTTTAATGGGGAAAATTATAACAATGAAGATGAGGGTAAGTGAAGACATTATGGAAAAGATTGAGCCTTGGTAGAAATTAATTATTCTTAAAAGCAGAAATGAGGATAACATTCCAGGAAGGGTAGTTAACCTGTGGGAAGGAGACAGAGACTAGAGATGGAATAACATAAGCCAGTTTAACTTGAATGCAGAGTAGACATTATAGAGAGTTTTAGATGACGTCTTAAGGGAGCTTTTATTTTTCTTGCCATGATGCTATGGCATATAATTAAAAGGATGGCTATTGATAGCTTAGAAAAGGAAGTAATGATCACAGAAAACCAGGATGCCTAAACTAATTTCCTCTTTTGACAGAATTACTAGATTGATCAATCAGGAAAAATCTGTAGAATTTCTTGGATTTTAGCAAAGCAATTGACAAAGTTTCTAAGTTATTTTGTGGACAAGATGGAGAGACATAGAGCAAATGATGTTCCGATTAGGCAGATTTGAAGTAGACTAATTGCTAGACTCACAGAGTACTGATTAATACTTCCATATCAACTCAGAATGAGATATCTAGTAGAGTGTGCCAGGGAGCAATGATTTGTCCTATCCTGTTTAACATTTTTTTATCAATGATTTGGGGAGAAAAAAAAGAAATAAATGGCATACCTATCACATTTGCAAATGACATAAAACTGGGACAAGTTACTAAGTTAATGAATGAAAGACTCAGGATCCAAAAAGATATCAACAGACTAGAATATCAGGTGAAATCTAATATAATGAAATTTCACAGGAATAAATGTGAAGTCTTACACTTTAGTTTTAAAAAAACAGTCTCACAAATTTGGAAAGGGAAGGAAAGATTCCTGTATTCAAACCTACTTCAGATATCTGCCAGTTGTATGATCTGAAAAACTATAACTATACCTCTATTTAAACTAATAGCCTCAGTTTCTTAAATATAAAGTGGGTATGTTATTCACTAGCTTCAGCTTTATCTAACTCTTTCTGGCTCAATTGTAGTTTTCTTAGTAAATATATTGGAATAGTTTCCATTTCCTTTTCCAGATTATTTTATAGATAAGAAAACTGAGGCAGACAGGATTAAGTGACTTGCCTAGGATTGCATAACTAGTAAGTGTCTGAGGTCAGAATTGAACTCAGGAAGATGAGTTTTCATGACTTCAGACCCAGTATTCATTCTATTCACTATGATGACACCTAAAGACTCCAAAATGGGAATAAAAACAATTACTTCATAGGGTTGTAAGAATCATATGGGATAATATATACAAGGTGATTTGCCAACCTTAAAAATTATAAATACTCGATATTATTATTATTATTACTTCATAGACTATGAGAATAAAATGAGATAACATACAAAATGCTTTGCAAAAGGGCTAGATAAATGTTAACTATTATTCATAACTAATTAATATCTTCTGAGAATATGCAGTAAAATTAACTCCTCTTGGGGCACTAAGAGAGAACTGAGATAATCTATTTTTTTCTACTCTATTACATTATCTTGCAAACAGGGCAGGATAAATTGGATCTTGCCTATACCATAAATGTTTTCACCTCAAGGAAAAATTAAATTCAGTGTATTTTTTTTTGTCCTGTTTGATCACTGTCACTTCCAGAAAATTCCATTTTTATAACACAGTTTAAATCTTTCCATATGATGGGTATTCAGTATGTTGAGTGAATGTAAGTATGAATAAAGTCCCTTTTATCCTATCTATGTAAATATGGATTATCTAAAAAAACAAAAACAAAAACAAAACAAAAAAAAAACCTTGTATCTTTTTGAGCTTTAAAAGTATAATAGCTTTGAATTGTGCTAAGACTTTTGGGACAACCAGTATTGTACCTTTTTCTCCCCATCCTAATAATTGATTACAACATTGGTTGACACTTTTATAACTTTTATAACATTGAACATATAACATTTAAAGACTTGCAAAGTGTTTTCCATTCATTTTCTCATATAATTACGCACAACTCTATAAACTGAATATTATCAGTATTAATGTCAGAGATGGGATTTGAATCTACCTCTCCCTAATTCCCAGTCCTGGAGAAGATAGTCACATCATACTGCCTGCCAACACTCTGTCCTCAGATACTCAACAAATAAACTGCTTTGCCTCCCAAAATAAGCAATTAAGTAAAAGATTCTCATTTCCCTTTTCCTTACACCCACCCCAATTTCTTGTTAAACATAAAAATAGATGTAAGCACATCTGTAGCTCCTGCAACAGCCTCTGTTGGCAACATCATATAGTCAGAGCATGTGGAACACACACTTGATGCCTAGTCTGTGAATCACTGGGGAAAAAGAAAAATAATACTCCAGTGCATTATCACATGCTGCACATGCAAATACGATACTCATTGAGTGACAACTAGTGAAGGTTAGGTCATTCCAACTCAGAAAGCTCTTACATTCTTCTGAAATTGCAATAGCAGTAACTAGATAAGCAAAGAAGGAAGTAATTTGGGAGAACAGGTAGTGGATGTCCCTCATTTGACCTGGTGCCAAATCACTATAAGTAGCTTAACAAATGTCATTCCTCACGATGGTAGCCTTGAAGGATAAGCTATGGGAGGAGGAAAAAATCTGGCAGAAACACCTGTCCAGGTCTGAGCTGATAGTCCCCTAATGGTCCCGAAATTGCCACCTGCTTATAAAATAGCACTTCAGGAAAACATCAGTGAAAAGACCAGTAGTTAACTGTGGTTGGGGCAGCTGGAATCAATCTGTCTAATGATGCAGGTGAAGGAGGGCAGGGGCCATGTCTTCTTATTCATCTTTGTAACTCCCATGACAGGCTGCATATTAAGGGCTTAATACATATTTCTTGAATAAATGAATGAAACCCAGATTATTTTTTAAAAAAGGATTTGTGTTGAAGCAAATCTCTACCTATGTACCTTTTATCTTTAAAATGATATAAATAATAACTTGTCCTCTTTCATAATGCAGTATTTTAATGATCAATTAATCAGTTAATTAAAAGCAATCCATTTAAATATTCAGTTGTTAAATGTTGATGATGTTCATTCAAAGCACTGAGTTAAGTTCTAAGGATAAAAAGAGAAACAATATAAAAACAGTCCCTGCCCTCAAGAAGATTACATTCCAATGAACAAAGACAACATGAAAATAAACAAATATAAAGAATTGTACTAAAGTCGAACCTAATTTCTTCCATAAGTTTTCCCAGCAGTTTTTGTCAAACAGTGAGTCTCTATCACTGTTTTTGAGGTATTGGGCCTGATTAAACATTAAGCTATTAAATAAAGTTTAAGAAAGGAAAATAAGAAGGGTATGCAAGATACCATTATAAAAAGATAGAGCATAGATAGGAAATTAACCTTAAAGGCGAAAGTTTAAAAGATTGTTAGGAAGAGTGAGAAAGGCCTCATGAAAAGGTAGCATTTGAGTTGTCAAGAAGGAAGCCAGGCATATCAAGAATGAACGTGAAGTGGGAAAGCATTCCAGGTATTGGGGACAGCCAGTATAAGGCACAGATGTGGGAGATTGTATGGACAAGGAGCAGCAAGCAGCATGATACGATACATGAAATCGCATAAATGTGAAATTAAATAGGTAAGGAGTAAGAATTTAGGAAGAAATTTAAATGCTGAGTAGAGATGTTTAGTTTTGAATCCTATGTTAACAGGGAGATGATGGATTTACTGAGAAGGGAACAGAGGACTTAACATGGTTAGTTAAAGTTTCCGGAAAATCACTTTGGCAGCTGTATGGTTAATGAATTAGAATAATTGGGGAGTGACTTTGGCAGTCTATTAATCAATAGAGAATCGTTAAGCACCTATTATGTGCCAAGCCTTGGGAATAAAAGATAGTTCCTAATCTCAAGGAGTTCAAATACTAGAATAGCCTTGGTCATCTGTTATATTCCATTTATTTCTCTAGTTATGATTAGACCTGGGCAAATCTGAATAGGTTCCCTACTGAGAATTACAGCAAGAAAGACTAGAGAAATTGGCCATTCCCCATTGTACTCCTAGTTAAGATATCATCAGAATAAAGATTTAGCATTGAGAAGATCTCCTAGGCCATTTTACAGCAGAAGAAACTGAGACCTTAAGAGAGTCAGTAACACAGGTAGCAATTAGTTCTGAAAAGAGCTGAACAGTGATTCTCCCACTCAAGACCCAATACTCTTCACCAAATTCACCCATCCTTCCCTTCCTTTTTACCATGCCCCCTTCTCCCAGCACTTAGAGATTTGAAACAACCTGCATTTACTGATAATCCCAGTGTAAATCTGTCAGATTAGAACAGATGGATTGCAATTCTCCAGGCAAAACTATCTTTTGTTGGGGGCCCCTGCAATTGGAAGTTAAAACCTTATGTCTGCAGACAGTAAGACTGTCACGAATCCTTCTATCAGAACAATTTCTCTGAGATTATGCCATGCGTTGCAAAGCATATACTTTCTCCTTGGCTGTTCTATCAAAATCTATGACATCCCATTTTCCAGTGAGCTCTTAATGTTTAAAACTTTGAAATATTGCCTTTTTCCTGCAAGTCACTGTATCAACCAGGTTGATGAATGCAAAGTAGTCATTAGGAAAATTCAAAAAAGAGTCCAAAATCCATATAAAGTAATCCTCTCATCCATATTTTCACTTGTAAGCAGTGAAGATGGGTTTCTCTTTGAATTTTTAATGCTATACAGAGAAATTTCTTGTTTACAAATACCCATTAATGTAACTGACAAATACAGAGAGAGAGAGAGAGAGAGAGAGAGAGAGAGAGAGAGAGAGAGAGAGAGAGAGAGAGAAAGAGAGAGAAAGAGAGAGAGAGAGAGACTTACCATAGACAGACTTGGTCTTGAACCCAGAAAAATCTGAGTTCACATCACACCTCAAATGCACACTGGATTTGTGATGCTGGGCAAATCACTTAATCTCTCAATGTTCTAAGCAATGCCAAAAAACTATTGATTAAAGAGACTGACTTACATTGGTAGAGGGCATTTCTTCTCCTTCTTCTTCTTCTTCTTCTTCTTCTTCTTCTTCTTCTTCTTCTTCCTTCTTCTTCTTCTTCTTCTTCTCTTCTTCTTCTTCTTCTTCTTCTTCTCTTCTTCTTCTTCTTCTTCTTCTTCTTCTTCTTCTCTTCTTCTTCTTCTTCTTCTTCTTCTTCTTCTTCTTCTTCTTCTTCTTCTTCCTTATTTTTTTTCTCCTTCTCCTCCTCCTCCTCTTTCTCCTCCTCTTCCTCCTCATGTTCCAGTTTTCCCCCTTTTATCCCTTACTCCCTCCTTTAGCTGGCAAGTAATCCAATATATATTAAACATGCTAAAATATATGCTAAATCCAAAATAGGCATACATATTTATATAATTATCTTGCTGTGCAAGAAAAATCAGATCAAAAGGTAAAAAAAAAAAATGAGAAAAAAATAAAATTTAAGCAAACTACAACAAAAAGAGTTAAATGCTTTGTTGTAATCCACCCTTAATTTCCACAGTCCTCTCTCTGGGTGTTGATGGCTTTCCTCATCACAAAAGCACTGGAACTGGCCCCAATCATCTCATTGTTGAAAAGAGCCACATCCATCAGAATTGATCATGATATAATCTTGTTGTTTCTGTGTACAATGATCTCCCAGTTCTGATCACTTCACTTAGCTTCAGTTCATGTAAGTCTCTCCAGGAATCTCTAAAACTATCCTGCTGATCATTTCTTATAGAATAATAATATTCCATAACATTTATATACCATAATTTATTCAGCTATTCTCCAACTTATGAGCATCCATTCAGTTTCCAGTTTCTAGCCACTACAAAAAGGGCTGCCACAAATGTGTCCCATTCCCTCCTTTAAGATAACTTTCGGATATAATCCCAGTAGAAACACTGCTGGATCAAAGGGTATGCACAATTTGATAATCTTTTGGACATAGTTCCAAATTGCTCTCCAGAGTGGTTGGATCCATTCTCAATTCCAACAATAATACACACACTTGTGATGAAAGAATGGACTTGATTTATTTAGCGTAGAGAACTCCCCAATAGTGAGTCCCTTAACAAATACAGACCAACACTTGCTATGATTATTAATTATGGTTTTAGAGAGTTGCTGGAACATTGAGATATGGTTTGCCTAATGTAACAAAGTCAGTGTTTCTATAAAGTAGGACATAAAGTCAGGTCTTACTGATTCCAAAGTTGATTTTCTATCAACTACACTTGTATTCAATATCAATATAATCCCTTAAAACTTGACAGACTATATATAATTACCATATATGTGTATATATATTATATGCATATTATATATATATGTAACTGGCTAAACATTAAACCATATATAGTTCATATGTTGTTATATACAACATACTTATGTATATTTATATCCATGTATATTTATATATATAAATCTTGATAAATGCTATATATATCATGAATATAACATTTAGTAAGTTTTACATATAGAGACAATATATATATACAAACAAGTATTTATGTATATATATAAGCACACATATTAATTCATGCTTTTTTAAACTTGAGCCTTGCAACAAACTCAAGAGGAAAGTACTATAAGTATTTGTAGATGAGGAAACAGACTCAAATACATGTTGGAATGATATGAAAGGATATGAAAATTAATTCAATAGGCATTTGTTATATCCTTAATATGTGCTAGGTATTTTGTTAAATGCTGAGGAATATAAGCATAAGCAAGAAGAAAGATTGTCTCTTCTGTTAAAGAGCTTATATCCTAATGGGGAAGAACAAAACATAAAAGCTAGCTGAATGCTTCTCACCTTGGGGTGATGATGGCAGTGTTCAGAGAATGAAGCATGACTGGTCTAGGCCAGTCTTCAAAATTAAGATGCCAAGAGAAATTCATCAATGAGAGAAGAGGAAAAGTAAGTCTTTCTTGACTCTGAGTTCAACTCTCTATTTATTACTATGCCACTCTAGAAGTCAGAGGCATGGCTAGGATCCCAGATTTTAGAATCATAGATTTTGATCTGGAAAGGGCTTCAAGGATCATCTAGGTCAAGCTTCTTATTTCATAAAATAAAAGAAAATTGAGACTCAAAGAGATTCGCATAATAACACGGATTCCTTAAAGTTCAAGTCTGAGGTTGAGTCCAAGTTCAAGAATTTTTGCAACTTCTAGGTCTTATGGAATTTCAAGGCCAGTTGGAATCCCTGCCCTCTATATATATTATACATCCATAAATATATAGTACAAAATACACATGCATCTGTGAAGCTGTTAATACTTACTCTCACTTGTATGTTTAGGTTTTAGCATTTGTGGCTATCTCAGAATCCTAGAATGGCAAAGTTGGAACAGCCCCACTGAGATTATGCAGTTTAACTCTGTATTATTCTCTGCCATCCCCTTTTTCAGCTTGATTCCTGTTTAGAGCATGCTTCTCATCAGAAAGAAATTTCTCTTTATAGCTATTTCCCAACCAGGTCTCAGCACGCAGCATTTCTTGGTTCCTATCTGTAATCTTCTAATTAAATCTTGCCTTAACCATGACTTCATGCACATTGTGTGCTTTTGTTGAAATTATGACATTATGGGAAAACAGAGGAGAAAATTAAAATTAAATCTGGGGAAAGGTTATGAGCAGTTTTTCCCAACCCAAGTCTAAGGGGAAGGGGAAGCAGGAAGGAAGAAGGATAAAAAAATCAATGTAAAGAGCAGTCAGTGTCCAGTATGACAAATGACATTCTGAACTGGTATCTCTACAGATACTTTTAAGCTGACCCTTTGAGATAGCTAATAAAAGACCAACCTGTCGGCCAAGATTAACGACTTGGAAAAAAAGACAGAGGGAGGGAGCTTTAGCTAGCTTCTTGTGTACAACCTCTGCTGCCCTAAGTCCTCTTTGGGGAATTAGAAATGTAAGAACAAAAGGAACTATTGGACAGGAAAAATCTCTGAACTCAACACTCTCTCCCACCTTCCACCCCCATGCTTATTAGAAAGTCTCCTTCTACTTTAAGGCTCCTTCTCTCTCTCTCTCTCTCTCTCTCTCTCTCTCTCTCTCTCTCTCTCTCTCTCTCTCTCTCCTCTTAATGTCTTATCCCCTGCTTTTGTCAAGAGAAACCTGTATTTCTTCATTTGGAGTAATTTTTCTCTGTCCAACAGGCTCTCCATTCTGTAGGCAATCCTCCTCCTTCTTCCAGGCAGTGTTTTTCTCCTGTCAGGTGGCTTCTCTTAAACCCTCATAACTGGATCTTCCATATTGGAAACTTCGAGGCTGGAAACTTCTGCTTTTCTGGCTAGCTGCTTGTGATTTCAGAAGTGGAAAACCAAATAGACTGTCTCCACACCTTCTTTTGAAATATCTAAGTTGTCCTGACTTCAGAATCGTCCAGGACTACCTTTGAAGTTTGAGGTAGGGGTAACTAGACACTTACTAGCTGTATGACCATGTCTGTTTCCTCAACCATAAAATACACATGAGGGTTATTGTGAGGATCAACTGAAATGATATTTGTAAATATTTGTAGTATTTGCATATGTTATTCCTAATACATAATAAATGTTTATTTCTTTCCTTTTTCCCTCCTTCTATTTCTTCCTCTCTGATACTAGAAGGAAGTTTTAAATGTTTGTACATGAACAGGAGAAAAGATAATTGTAGGCATGGGGAACAGCAAATAAAAATTCAGAATGTTGAAGATGTAGTGTATATATTTTTAAAGAAATAACAAGGAGACTACTGTCATTGGATTACAGGGTATGTAGAGAAAAATCAAGAATAATAAGACTAGAAAGATAGGAGAGAGCCTGGTTATGAAGAGCTTTCAATGTCAAAAAAAATTATCTTTTATCCTGGATTTGATAGGGAGCTATTGGAGTTTATTAAATATGGGAAGGACAATGTCAAGTCGATGCTTTAGGATGAGCATTTGATAAAACTGAATGAAAGATAGTCTGAAATGAGGAGAAACTTGTGTGAGAGAGAGAGCAACCTGCACATTTTTGCAATACTTTAGGTGTGAAGTAATAAGGGCTTGCATCAGAGTGGTGGCAATATCAGAGGAGAGAAGAGTCCATATGTGAGAAATGCTAGGAAGGTAAAATTGTCAAGCCTTGGAAATAGATTGAATGGGGTGGTAATGAGAGGAGTGATGAATCAAGGATTATACCTAGCTTGTAAACCTGAAGGATTAAGAGATTGGTTTTCCCCTTGACAATAATAGGGAAATTTGGAAGAGGGGATCATTCTGTAAGTTCAGTTTTGGACATTATAAGTTTAAGTTTATATATATATGTGTGTATATATGTATATATATACATATATTATATATGTATATATATAAATATATATGTATGTGTGTGTATGTAAACATATATATGTGTGTGTGTGTATATATATATATATATATACACACACACACACATATATATATGTTTACATTTAAGATGTCTCCAAAATATCTAGTTCAATATGGCCAATAGATAGTTGGAGATAACCAGAGAGATTAAGGAAAAATAGATTTTAAAATCATAAATATAGAGATAATTATTGAATTCATGGGAGATGATAAGATTACCAAGTGAAATAGTGTGTGAAAAAGAAGAGAACCCAAAAAAGAGCCCAGGGAAATATAGACTTTTTTGGGGCATGACCTAGACAAAGATTTAGCAAAGGAACAATAAGGTAGTTTTAAGGAGAGAAAAGAATATCAAGGAGGAGAGAGAAATTAACAGTATCAAAATTATAGAGAGGTCAAAAAGGAAGATTTGACAAGTAAGAGGTCTTTTCTACTTTTGCAGAGAGAAGTTTCAGTTGAATAATGAGGTCAGAAGCCAGACTGTACAGAGATAAGAAAAGAGTAAGAAGAGAGGAAGGGGAGGCTTTATTTATAAGCAGCCTTCTTAAGAAATTTAGACAAAAGGGAAGAGAGACATGAAACATAGCCAACAGCTAGTAGACAGGGAGAGACTGATGATAAATGAATGAGTAGAGATAGGAATGAGAGGGGACAGTATGCTGGAGAAGAAGGGATGAAATGGGATCACTTGAGCATGTAGAGGGATTAGCTTTATCAAGAAAGATAAATTCTTTGTGTGAGACAGGGATAAAGGAGAAGAGAGTGGAAAAGGTAATATAAATGATATGAGATCAAGAGGAAGAAGAGAGAGCTTTCAGCAAATGGCTTCATTTTTCCACAAGATTCTCAAATGAGAGGATGGCAGGGTAGAGGAGATGGGGATCTATGGGAATTTTTTTTCAAATTCTTAATATAATTTTATTTTTTCCAACTATATATAAATATAAATTTCAGTATTCACTTTTATAGGATTTTGGAATTTCAGATTTTTCTCCCTTCCTTTCCCCTCTCTAAGACACCTGAAACCTGCAATCATGTTAAACATATTTCCATATTAGTCATGTTGTGAAACAAGAAGCAGAAAAAAAAGGAAAAAAAAACTCAAGAAACAAAACATAAAAAACAAGTGAAAACAGTATGCTTTAATCTGCATTCAAACTCTAATTATTGTTCTTTCTCTGGATGTGAATAGCTTTTTTTGTCACCAGTCTTTTAGTATTGCCTTGGATCACTATACCGTTGAGAAGAGTTAAGTCTGTCATAGTTGATCACTACACAATGCTATTGTTATTGTGTATAATATTCTCCTACTTTTGCTCACTTTACTTAGCATCAGTTCATATAAATTACTCCACGTTTTTCTGAAATCTTCCTACTCATCATTTCTTTTCTTTTAACTTTCCATGAGGTTTTCTTTTTTATTATTATTATTTATTATAGCTTTTTATATAAAACATATGCATGGGTAATTTTTCAACATTGACCCTTGCAAAAACTTCTATTTCAACTTTTCCCCTTCTTCCCTCCACCCCTTCCCCTAAATGGCAGGTAGTCCCATACATGTTAAATATGTTAAAGTATATGTTAAATACAGTATATGTATATACATATTTATACAGTTATCTTGCTGCACAATAAAGATCGGATTTAGAAAGAAGGTGAAAATAATCTGAGAAGAAAAAACAAAAATGCAAGCAAACAATAACAGAAATAGCGGAAATGTTATGTTGTTGTTGTCCATTCTCATTTCCCAGTGTTCTTTCTCTAGGTGTACCTGGTTCTGTTCATTACAGACCAATAGGAATTGATTTAGATCCTCTCATTGTTGAAGAGAGCCATGCCCATCAGAATTGATTCTCATATAGTATTGTTGTTGCTGTGTATAATGATCTCCTGGTTCTGCTCATTTCACTCAGCATCAGTTCATGTAAGTCTCTACAGGCCTCTCTGCATTCATCCTGCTGGTCATTTCTTACAGAACAATAATATTCCATGGCATTCTTATACCACAATTTATTCAGCCATTCTCCAATTGATGGGCATTCACTCTGTTTCCAGTTTCTTGCTATTACAAAAAGGGCTGCCACAAACATTCTTGCACTTGTGGGTTCTTTTCTCTTCTTTAAGATCTCTTTGAGATGTAAGCCCAGTAGAAACACTGCTGGATCAAAGGGTACACACAGTTTGATAACTTTTTCAGCATAGTTCCATATTGCTCTCCAGAATGGTTGGATCCATTCACAACTCCACCAACAATGTATCAGTGTCCCAGTGTTCCCGCATCCCCTCCAACATTCATCATTTTCTTTTCCTGTCATCTTAGCCAATCTGAGAGATGTGTAGTGGTATCTCAGAGTTGTCTTAATTTGCAAATTATTCTGATCAATAGTGATTTGGAACACCTTTTCACATGAATGGAAATTGTTTCAATTTCATCATCTGAAAATTGTCTGTCCATATCCTTTGACCATTTATCAATTGGAAAATGGCTCTACTCATCATTTCTTATAGAATAATAATATTTCATTACATACATATGCCACAAGTTGTTCAGGAATTCCCCAGTTAATGGGACATCATCACAATTTTATTTTTTTCCACTTCAAAAAGAATTGCTATACATATTTTTGCACATGTGGGTCCTTTTTTTCATTTCTATCATTTCTTTAGGGTACAGACCCTTTGATTCAGCAGTGTCACTACTAGGTCTGCCTAGTTTTTGCCATACTATTTTCCAATTTTCCCAGAGTTTTAGGGTTTGTCAAACAGTAAATTGTCGATTGTCATTGACTATTAAGTCTTGTGTAACTAATTTATTTTATTGATCCCCCATTTTTTTTGTTTGTCTATAGCAAATAGTTTTGATGATTTCTGCTTTATAATATAGTTTTAGATCTGGTATAGAAGGAAGCCACCTTCCTTTCTATTTCCCCTATTAATTCCCTTTATTTCTTTTCCCAATTTTTCTTCTACCTCTCTTATTTGATTTTAAAAATTCTTTTTGAGTGCTTCTCAGGGGATTTCTTTGAGCTTGAGATCAATATATATTCCCCTTTGAAGCTTCACATGTAGCCATTTTGAAATTATTGTCCTCTTCTGAGATGTATTTGGATCTTCCCTGTAACCAGAGTAGTTTTCTATGGTTTTTTTGTTTTGTTGATCATTTTTTAAAGTTGAGCTCTGCTCCTGGGGAACAGGGAACACTGTCCTAAGCTTCTTGTGCTAGGGGTCCAGGGTCTGGAGACTGGTTTTCCATCCTGAGGCCCTGGTCACTGATTTTTGTTGGCTAAAAGCCTCCTGCTGGCTTGTCCAGACACCATCTGTGCTGGGCTGTGCAGCAACACAAGTGAAAAGTCCTTCCACGTTATCTTGGGTTGGAAAATTATTTCACCCTGTATTTTTGTGGGTTCTGTTACTCTAGAATCCATTTAGAAGATTGTTCAGTGGGGAATTAGGGAGAATTTAGACAACTTTCTGGCTTCTCTCTGCCATCTTGGCTCCACCTCTATTATGTGAATTTGAAGAGTTTAGGATAGTTGCTGTAGTGAGTGGGCTAGTGAGTCATTTAGAAATAAGTAAAATAATTGCTTTCCCATAATGAAGAACCCAGTTGAGATTATGTAGCATAAATTTATAGTGGATCCAGTCAGCACAGTTTTATGATTTTTTTCTAGTTTCCTTTAGCAGCATATAAATAAGAGGTAAGGCAGCATAGAGGGAATAATTCAAAACTGAGGCTTAGCAAGACAAGATCTGCAATAGGATAAAGAAGTAAGAGACTCTAGAGAATAAAACCGTATAGAGTTGAACTAGTTCACCGGGGGGGGGGGGGGGCAAAATGGAAAAAGTAGGCAATTATGAAGAGTAATGACCTTGGAAAGAACTGGGGGAGGTCATGGGACTGGAGGTAACAATGAGGACAAAGCAAGATTTGGGGTTATTAGATAGAAAGAGAGGTGAAATAACAAATTATAATTAGATAAGAGAATTCATAAACATGGAAGTGTATTTGTTGGGATGGCATGATCAAGGGTTTACCCATCTCTATGTAGCTGAGGTGAAATGGGGGATTTGGTCATAAGAAATGAGTAAGTTAAACATTTGGGAAGCTAGATCATTTGAGGTAGTATACATAAGTATTAGGGCAAGAGTTGAGGAGGAAAGCTAGCATGAACTCAAGGTTATCTGTGACAAAATGTTGATTAGGTAGTAGATATGGATTTCATGAACCTCAAAGATGAAGAGGTTACTGAGTGACAGAGGGAAAAGGGGATTCTGAAAGTGGAAAGGGAAATGAAGAGAATTCCAGCTGCCCTAATCAACCAGTGAGTGAGAGAAGGGGGCAGCAGAATGAGAAAAAGTAGATCCAGAACTGGAAAGAGCAGTCAGGGAGATTGCATCATCAGGAAGGGGCCAGGTGTCAGTGAAAGCAAGAATATGGAAGATATTTAAGGTGAAAGCAAATTTGTTACCTGTGCATCCAGAGAGCACAATGGAAGGTCATATACCTTTGTGGTAGAGCATTGCAGGAAGTGGTATTGGGTTGAAGGAGATAGAAATAAGGGAATAGGCAATGAAGGACAGAGAAGGGGGTTGAATAATGACAGCAGGATCACAGAGTGCAGAATCACTGCAATGAGAAAGGTAAGAATGGGTGGGAGATCATTAATTATTAAGGAATAGGTTCAAATAGGTTACCAATATCCCTGGAAGACTGATGGGGAAAGTGGGGGTTGCTGTTTTTATACTTTCCCCTGTAACATATTGCTTGCCTTTCTTTTTATTTTATCAACTTTTCTTTTCATCTTCCCTCAATCTTACCCTTATTCCTGAGACATTTGGCAGTTTCTAAAAGTTTCCTCCTGCTTACTAACTGGACTCAAATCCACAGGCTTCACACCCAATAATAGAAAATGGGAACCATCTCACCTAGTCACAGTCTCAGTTAGGCTGAAGCAATGCTGAGAAAGACAGCAGCCCTGCCTTTCTCCCAACCAGCTCCCCTACCTCCCTCATCTTTGGTTAGCCTTCCAGGTACAAATTCAGTCAAGCCAGATTCAGAACTCTGTTTCTGTGCAGCTCCCCACAGGAACTAAGAGCAAATCACTTCTCACTCTCCTTGCTGGATTTTTCCCTTCAAAAACAACAACAATAAAATCCATGGATAAGAAGAGTCTCCCTACCTCCACACCCCTAATACACACATTTTGTTATAGCAACATAGGGACAAAGGGATTAGGCAGAGAGCATTCTTAGAATAACTGAAAAATCAGACTCTAACTCTGGAGATCCAATATCAAACCTATTACTTCTCAAAAATCTGTGTCTTCTCTTTAAAATTGATGCAATTTTAAAATGTTTTTATCCAAATGAACTTGTAAGATTTGTTCCCCCCCCTTCCCTCCTTCCCTCTTTCTCTCTCTCTCTCTCTCTCTCTCTCTCTCTCTCTCTCTCTCTCTCTCTCGTGTGTGTGTGTGTAATGAAAGAAAAATCAAAAGACTTCAAAATATTAGGTAATTTCAATAGCTTCAGCCCTTCCTGGAAAAGTTCAAGGCAGGTGGAGTCTCCCAGAAAGGATGATATCAAAATCCAAATTATTTGCAACAACATCTTCCAACACTATCATTTTCTACAGTATGTTCTGTCATTTATAACACTGCTTATGTTAGGATTACCACTGTGGAACAGTACATTTTCATTATGAAAAGGGGAAAAAAAGGTATATATTCTTCCAGGAAGAAGAAAAGCTCAATCTCATGCCTGAAATTGAATTTTCTTATTTCAGCTCTTGTCCTGGGTTTTGAACCCCACAGCAACATTTGTGGCTTATTTTGTTTCATTTTATCAGACTATTTTATCATGCCAGCAACTTCCAAAAGGTCACCTTGAAACCTCCTCCTTGGCAAGAAATTACTTTTGTCTTTGATATTTCTTGCCTAAATACAAATATTCTTGAAATTCTGAATCACCAGGGTTGCCCTATCCTATTACGTGTGCAAGAAAACCCTATCTTTCTACTCAATATGGCAGCCACCAATATGGTGAATATTGTGAAATCTTAAGACAGTTATTGTTGTCTTATAAGTCCAACTTTCCATTTATAGTCTAACCTGCTTTACAGGCACCTGAACTCCCTATTTGCCTACTTTACTGCAGCAATAGAGGAATCTGACAACTTCAAGGATTTTTTTTAACAGTAACCTCTAAATCCCTTTCTGGGATGGGACAGCACATGAGATTTTATTTAGCCTGTGCTCATCCTCTTACTTGGTTCATTGCCTCTGGATGTATTATTTCACATTTGTCTACATTAAACTGCCTTGCTCACTGGCCAGTAGAATCATTAGCAATCATTGAACCTCTCAATGTCCCAATTCATTTTTTCCTTTTTATTAGCTGTATTTTCTCCTTTATTATATACACTTACCTGATGCATTCCTAGGCTACAGAACACTTTAATCTCTATATTTGGGGAGGAGGGCATAATGTCACAGTGACAGGGGATTGATTCTGCCAGGGTGTTAAGCAGTTTTTTACTGTTTACATATCTTAAGAACTTCAAAATCCTCATTCTACTTTCTATCTGAGCTCTCCATTGTCTCAACTCTATGGAAAAAGATGCCCTTGTGTGGGATGTTCCCTTTATTCCCCACCCCTTCCAGATTCCTTGTGTATGTTGTCTTTCCTCTTTAGAGTCTAAGTTCCTTGAATACTTCTATCCCAAGCATTATACACAGTAACTGGCACATAGTAATTAAATGCTTAACAAATGTTTGTTAATTATACTAAAGTATAGTGAGTTTTTTGGAAGTAGCAAAAAAAAAAAAACAGTCTAGAAATAGTGAATATCCATTGATTGGATCAAAGATAAAAAACAATGCTACATAAATATTTCAGAAGAAACATTAAGTAGTAAATACAGAAGTTGTTTACCAATCAAAAAGATCTAGGTTTAAATCTTACCTCTGAAACAAACTGACTTATGTGTGTTATTTAGAGTTACCAAGGCAAGTTAGTTGAGTCTTCTATTCCAAACCTTCTCTTCCACTCTTAAGTTTCCCACATCTTTCCTTCTCCCTGCACCTCAACTTAGTATCCTGCCTCTTAATTTACCCAGAAAAATTGAGGTCACTTGGCATGAGCCTCCACTCATTTTCTTTTCATCTCAAAAATTCTTGACATCATCTACAATTCCTTCTCCTTTCTCCTGGATTCTGACAAAGAAGTAACCCTCTCCTTACTAAGGCTAAACATCTGTATACGTACCCTTGATTCCACCCCTTTCTGTCTTCTCTTAAAGATTGCAACCTCCATTATACCCTCCATTTTGAATTTTTAACCTCTCACAATTTACTGTTCCTTCTCTTTTGCTTTCAGACATGTCCAAGTATCCTCCATTAAAAAAAAACAAAAACAAATGAAAGACTAAAAATAACCCACAAAACCTTTACTAGACCCTGTTGCCTCTTCTATAATTAAATCTTATTATAACTTTTCTACCTTTCTCTTGAAAAAAGTTATCTATGTTCACTATCTCCACTTCTTCTTTTCTCACTCTTCAAATTTTTGCAAACTCACTTTCATCATTATTACTCAACTAAAAGCACTCTGGCCAAAGTTGCTAATGATCTCCCAAATGTAAAATTTGACAGCCTTTTGTGGAGCATCATAACTTCTTGACCCATCTAATGCATCTAAAACACTTCTAAACAGCCTCTTCTCGTTGATACTCTTTCTTCCTTGGGTTTTCACAACATAACCCTCTCCTGGTTTTCCTCCTAACTTCTTTTCCATATTCTTTGCTTACTCATCACATATGTCATATTCTTTATCTACTGATATTCTCCAAGATTCTATCTTTGGCTAGCTCCTTCCTTTCCTCTACACTCTTGGTAAATTCACCAGCTTTCATGGGTTTAATTATCACCTCTATGTAGGAGACTTGTGAATCTATGTATTCAACTCTAGATTCTTTCTCTTGAACTTTAGACTAGCATTATCAATTCCCTGTTAGATTCTTCAGACTAGCTGTTAAGATAAGTTTTAATCCAACATATCCAAAATTGAAGTCATTACCTTCCCTTGTCTCCCAACCATCTCCTCTTCTGAAGTCTATAAAACACCATCATTCCATATAATCTTGTAATTATCTTCCATTCTTCACTGTTTCAAACTCTCATATAAAACAAATTGCCAAACTTTGTCATTTTTATCTCCATAATATCTCTTATTTATGACTCTTTCTTTTATTCATATGGTTATTAGGTGTCTTGGTAAATAGACTCCCAAATACTTTGTGCATTCTATTTTTATTTTACATGAAACTACCTATGTTCTCCCACTGGCTTTTCTGATATATATAGATATAGATATATAGATATATAATCTGCTATATATTAATAGAAATCACAATGATTTATGTGGTTTTATTGTATATTCTGGGAATTTACTAAATATATTACTTGCTTCAACTAATTTTGGAAGTGACTCTAGATTTCTCTGTGAAAGACATAACATAATCTGGAAAAAGTGATCTTTGTTTTTCCTCTTTGCCTAGTCCCTCAATTTCTTTTTCTTTTCCTATTGCTATACATAATACTTTCAGTACTTTGTCAAATATTAGTAGCCATATTGAATAACTTCTCTTTACCCTTGATCTTCTTGGAAAAGTAAATAGTTTATCTTCTTTAAACACATTCTTTCAAATAAATACTATTTTTAAAGTATTTTATTTTTACCACATTATAATGTTAAAAAAAAACAAATTTTAATATATTTAAAATGTATTTTTAAAAGTTTTGAGTTCTGAATTGAGTATTGTACTTTTTCAAAAACTTTCTGCCTCTATTTATGTAATCTTATTATTTTTGTTCTTATTCTAATAACAAACCCACTGCACAAATAGTATAAATCCAACTTGTTCATAGTTTATAACTTTTTATATGTTTCTGTAGCCTCTTTGAAAATATTTTATTATTTTTTTGTTTCAATGTTCATTGAGAATATCAGTCTATAGTTTTTGTTCTTCATTTTGTCTACATAATTTGGTCAGCAAATTCATATTTTTATCATAGAAAATACTTTGGGAGACCATTTCTTTTTCTATATTTTGCAAATAATTTTTAAACTATTGGTATTAATTGTATTTTTTAATATCTTATAGAATTAACTTTTAAATACATCTGATTCTTTTTTTCCTTTTGAAATGTCATTTGACTACTTCACGTTCTTTTACTGATATTGGGTTATATTCTCATTCTTGTCTTCTTAATCTGACTATTTTGTGTTTTTGTAAACAATCATTCATTTCATTTATATTGTAAATTTTGGTGGCATATAGTTTGGCAAGATATTTTGTAATAATTTCATTTTTTTTAATTGTTGAGAATCCTTTGTCATTTCTGACACTGATATTTTGGTTTTCTTTTTTCTTTTTAAAAATTAAAATTTGCTAACGGTCTATTTATGTTATTTTAAAAATTAGATCCTAATTTTATTTTATTTTATTTTTTGCTTTCAATTTAGTAAACTTTTTAATTTTTAAAATGTCTATTTTGGTGGTTACTGGAAACTTTTTTGCCTCTGCAAAGGAATGGGGGTAAAGGTATCTTCTCATATATCTTCATTGGCTTATTTTGTAAAACTAGCAAATGAACCCAATGAAAATAAAAATTCCCACATTATTAAGACAGTAATTTTGTCACATTTACTTTTGATTTTTTGTTATTGTTATTCTTTTTATTTATATTGCAGGAGTCACTGTGGATATTGCTTCTTGGCTCTATGTACTTCACTCTACATCAGTTCATGTAAGTTTTTCGTTGTTTCTCTGGATTCATCATATTCATTATTTTTGTGATATAATAATATTCTATTACATTCATGTATTATAATTTCTTCAGCTATTTTCCAATAAAAGAACATCAACTTTACTTCCCTATGTTTTTGCTCAAACTCTTTCCCATATCAAACATTCATTTCCACTATCTCCACCTGTTAAAACCTTTCTCTTCCTTTAAAACCCAATTCAGATGCCATCTTTCATAAAAGCTTGATCTTTCCTTCCAAAAACAAAATCTCCCTTCCCCAAAATCTCATAAGATCTTTTTTCAGGTCTTTCCTTTATACATAAAGGAGGTTTGAGTTACCAATGTCAAGGTCATTTTTGAGTTTTTTAAATACTGATCCTGCACCTTAGATGGAACCAAAGACATTTTTTAATCATTTTCATTTAAAAATAGATAACCCTTGGAATATAGTTTATGTTCAGTGAAAACTAGTACCACTGGTGTGAGGGCTTGCTGAACCTTTTCAGGGCTGATTTCTGCCTTTGTGTCTATTTAATCTACCTGATTCTCACCTGTGGTTCCAAGAAGTTTTAACATGTACAGCAACCATACTCTGGTAAACCATTTGGGCAGCTAGGCTAAACCAGGCTGAGTAACTCAAACCCATTGGTGAGCTATGGGAATTTCTATTCCAAACATACAAAGACTTCCCCTGGTGAAATCGGTGGATGACAACAATTTTTTCCAATAACCATGAAAGCAGCTGAAGCAGGTTTTGTGAAACCCATAGAAACAAAGATGCCAAGATCTTCCAGTATATCCCTAGCCATCACCAGTTGTCTTGACTGAGTATCTAAGTAGCTTTTTAAGGATCACATTGTTTGTCTCCTGATGTGAGGAAGGGGCTAGAAAAAGTGTTGCATTCAGATAGCAGTCCTGCATGAAACAAGGCTCGTAACTGAAAGCCAGCTTACTGAAATCAGACTTGGATTCATGGTTTTGTGTTTTGTTTTGTTTTTTCTGTAGTAGTTACAGTGAAGAGGAACACCATGAAGCCAGTATCGGTTTTGCAATCAAAATTAATCTAGTCAACAAATGTGTATGGCTACTAAAATGAGTGAATGACAAGCTCATGACAATGGCATTGCCTTTTGCAGGAAAATGCCATACCACCATCATCAATATCTATTTCTCCCATCTTGATAAACCCTATGGAGATGTGGAGACCCTTATCATCAGTATGCCAAAAGAGAACAAGCTTATAATTCTGGGAGACTTTAATGATAGAGTAAGCTTATACTACCAAACATTGCAGCAAGTCCTTGGGAAAAATGGAGTTGGAAACAGCAACAGCAGTGGTCACTGACTACTGGAAGACCTGTGTATTCCATTATCTTCTCATCAACAAAACTCTCTTCCATTTACCTAAATGCAATAAAACTTCATGGATGCACCAGAAAACTTTGAGAAGAACTTTTGATGAAGTATTTAATAGATTATGTGATTATAAGGAAAAGAGACAGACAGGATGTGACAAAGGATGTGCTACAGAGTGCCAGACTGATCATAGGCTTAAGTTCACCAAGCTAAATATTCTCATTCAATAAAAATGGTAGCCGCTGGCCAAAAAGATTGCCAGAAGAATTGATGTCAACAGATTAGAGTGTTTCTCTGAGTGGGAGCAATTTGTTGTTATCTTGGACAGAAAATTGAGCCAATTTACAGTTGGCAACAGTGAAGCTGAAAAGGGGTGGACAACTTGCAGAGATTGCATTACATTTGCTCATATTGGTCAGAACACCACAAATATCAAGGTTGGTTTGATGAAAATTATGGGGAAATTCAGAAACTGCTAAATGAAAAACAAGAATTCCACAGGGTGTTTTCATAAGAAAACTCATTAAGTACTGGGAAGTTATCAAGCTTCCATTTCTAATAAGGTAGCATTTATTTCCTTTAAAAGTAAAGTACAAGCTTTCTTGACTCAGTAAGAAATTCAGATGAAATTCATTTTATGCTGATAGTAACAATATAAAGTTTTATGCTGATAATAGTAATCCAAAATAACAATCCAGGGATTTTATGATGCCCTAAAGAGTATTTATGGGCCAAAGACCTATGGTGCATCTCAACTACTCAGTGCTGATAGAGCCAATTGATTAGTGATAATCCAAGTACATGATCATAAAACATGAACTAAACAGTTACTTATTATTCAGTATTAAATCCACTGACTGTTTACCTCAGCTTATCCTCCCTAACTGAAGTCCATTAGGCTCCTTACATGTGGCAAAGCAACTGGTGCTAATTCTATTCCAGCTGAGATTTATAAGGTGAAGGGTTCATCGATTATACAAAAGCTGAATGAAATTTTCTGAGTTATAATTCAAGAGAAGTTCAAGGATATCTTCCATTGTCCATCTCTATAAAGGTAAATGGAATATACTTTTCTATTGCAATCACAGGGGATTTCTCTCTTTGTCAAGATTTAATAGACTGATCCTTCACCTGAAAGATGGTCATCAATTTAAGAGCCAGTGTAAGTTCAGAAATGGTCAAGAAAAAGTCAATATAGGGATTTCTCTCTCTCTTTGTCATGTCTGACAAGATTCTTGCCAGTGTCCTATTTAATAGACTGATTCTTCACCTGGAAGATGGTCATCAATCTGAGAGCCAATGTAACTTTAGAAATGGGCAAGAAACAGTCAATATGGTATTTGTTGCCCAACAACTCGAGAAGAAATGCCAGGAGCCAAACAGAAGTCTTTATATAACATTTATAATCTGGTCAATTCCTTTGAAACTGTCAGCATGAGAACTTATGGAAAATTGTGTCAAAATTTGGTTGCCCCCCAAAGTTTATCAGTATAGTATTTCACTGTCTGATATGCTTACCTGGGTTCCAGATAAGGGATGAAGCTCTCCTGCTTTCCCAGGCACCAATGAAGTGAAACAAGGCTGTGTGCGTGCTCCCAAGCTTTTTGGTATGATATTTTCAGCCATGATGCCAAATGCCTTCAATGAAGACAAATACAGCATCCAAGTCAGCTACCTTACTGATGATAATTTGTTTAACTTGAAAAGGCTACAAAGTCAAGACTAAAGTGAAGAATGTTGATGCATAATTTTTTGTTTGCAGATAATCGCACACTTAATGCAGCCTCTGAAGCTGAGAAGCAAGATTGATTCTCTACTGTTTGTGCTAATTTTGGTCTAATAATTAATACCAAGAATACCAGGTGCTCCATCAACCAGCACCACCATCCATATGTGGAACCATTGATTACAGCAAATGGAGAAATTTTGAATGCTATGGATTAGTTCACTTATTTGTCAGTATACTTTCCAAGGAAGTACATATGATAGATAATGAGGTTTTTTTACACACACATTGCTAGATAACTCAGTGTTTCAGAGACTCCTTAAGAAAGTATGAAAGAGAAAAGTGTGGCTAATAAACTGATAGTCTACCAAACTGTTGTGCTGACCTCATTGTTCTATGTTTGTGAAACCTGGACAGAATATCAGCACCATGCTAAAAAACTAAATCGCTACCATTCGAATTGTTTTAGGAATGTTCTGAACATCACCCGGCAAGATAAAACCAGATACTGAGGTACTTTGTCAAACTAAACTGCCTAGCATTCCAACTCTACTGCAGAGAGCGCCAACTCCTGTAGGGTTAGCCATATTGTTCAAATGCCAAGCATATGCATATCAAAAAGACTATGCAATAAAAGGGCACTCTCAAGGTCTCTCTTAAGAACTTTGGAATTGATTGTGTGACATGGGAGTCACTGGCACAAGACTACCCAACATGGCATGTCCTCCTCAACGAAGGTGCTGTACTCTATGAGCAAAGCAGAACTGAAGTAGCTCTGAAGAAACATGAGCTAAGCAAAATTTGAGAACCCATCCCAAATGTTCACATAGACTATTTTAAATGATTTCTTATCTTTGTGCTCAACCTGTGGTACAACATTCTAAGCTTCCTAGTCCTTGTCCATGTGCTCATCATTTACATTTTTTATTGGACTTTCTACCTTCCAAAACATGGGAGAAAAATCTCTGGAACTTAAAACAAATTGAGCTAATACCCATTTGTGGTAGGTTTTGAATCCAATTTGTTTTGTTTGTGTTTTTTCCTAATTCTAAATCCAATAAGCTCTCTCATTTTCAAATCACAAACTTACTACCTAGAACCAAAATCACTGAACTAATAAATTCCCAATTTATCAGAATTTATCAATAGCAATAAAGGAATATAAATACATACTTAATCAAAAAATAGAAGAATCATAGATTTAGATATGGAAGAAATCATCAAGGACATTTAGTCTAGTCTCCTCAATAAAGAAAGTGAGGATCAGATACATTGAGTGATTTGATCAGTCACACCATTGACAAATATCAGAGACAAGATTTAAATCTAAGTCTTGTCCATGAGCTCACCTCATTGCATCTTTCTTTAGTCTCTATACATCTTCCTGTGATATTCCCAAACTTGGAGAAAAAAAAATCTATGGAACCTCAAAGCAGTTATCTATTCTTTCATGCATCTAGTCACTCAGGACTCTGTTTAATCTAATTAAAAATACAGCATCATTTTTCAAAATCTCTGTGACACTGGGTCTTGACTACTCACACTTACTCATGAGAATAAAGGAAAGGCCTGAAAAAAATGCTATGAGATAATTGAGAAGGGAGATTGTGTTTTCAGAAAGGAAAATGGGGAAAGTATTTATGAAGGAAGGGCAACATTTGAATTTTAAAGTAATGGGCAATTTTTAACAAGTACAGATGGTGGAATTTAATATTTGACATGGAGAATGACGAGCAAAAGCATAGGGATGAGCTATATGGTGTTTTAAAGCCATGCTTCACAAATTCACAAAAGCCAGTGATTAAATTTTCAGTGTGAGTACTTGTACCTTGCAAATAGTCAAATGAAGCAAATCAGGACTTGACTTATCATTTTGTTGATTGTCTAGACTTAAGAAAATATCAATAATGCAAACTAAACTTGAGAAATTGTCATTGGCACTTTTTGTGAGCTAGCTTTTAAAAATTTACCAGCAAATTCCTGGGGATAGAAGAAGTCACAATTAAAACAGAATAGAGAGAGCTAGCATATATAATTTCTTGTTTTTTCTAGATAAACTATATAACATGTAAAAAGGTACAATAGTAGAGAAAGCTAAAAATATAAGTTTGAGACAGATTGTGGATGGCATTGAGTGGCAGGCTTTAGAGATTATCATTTATTTAGTGGTCAACAAGTGATCAACCAAGGCTTTTGAGCAGAGCAGTAATGTGATTAAGTTGGTGCTTTGAGAAGATTACATTGACAGAAGTATAAAACATTGATTTGAAAGGTGATGGGAAACACCAGAGGCAGAAAGACCAAATAAAATTTTATTATAATAGTCCAGTGAGATTGTGAAGTTCTCATTGTCATAAAAGTGAAAAGAGGGGAATAGTTATGAGAGAAATTATGGAAGTTCAATCAATGGGACTTTGCCACTAATGTGGGATATTAGAAATCTAAATGACTCCTAGATGATATATTAGGATAATGGTAGGGCCATCATAAGAAATATTTTTAAAACTGTAGTAATGAATCTGGTTTTGTTTGTTTTGTTTTGTTTGATGGAAAGTTTGCTTGTTTTATGGGAAATGATGATTATCTAGGCATGTTTAATTTGAGATATTGGCTCCAGGTAAAATTATCCAACATGCAAATGGAAATATAAGAATGCAAGTCTGAGGAAAGGCTGGGATGAGCAGATAAGATAAATTAGTGATTCATAGTCCAAATTTTCTTCTTCTGATCCCTCTTCTTCATATACCTCAGCTCTACTCCTTTGTGTCTCTATACCACTCTGACTTCTCCTTCCATTGTATAGAATGTTATGTATTTTTTCATTTTCTTTTTTATTAACAAGTCAATTGGGTTTAAGTGACTTGCCCAGGATCACATAGGTAGAAAATGTTAAGTCTTAAATGTCTGAGGCCAAATTTGAACTCAGGTCCTCCTGACTCCAGGGCCAGTGCTCTATTTAGTGTGCCCTTCTCTGTTATATTATTGAAAAATACTTTCCTTCACATGAGGCCTTAACATAAAGTAGTCACAGAAACTAGGTTTCCTTCAGAGACATTGCACCCACCTACATGTCCACTCAGTACTGGAGAAACCTATTCTCATATTGAATATGATGAGGATATGTAGCCACATTGCTTTATCTTCATGGCCACTTCCAGACCTTACTTCTGCCACCATTAATTAGCAATCTCTCCTTTGAGTTCATACTAGGTTTGTATCACCTTACCCAAATTCTGGCTTCTTTTAACTGCCAGCTAACATGTGATTCACCCTTATTTCTCAAAGAGTTTATAATTGGTTCATTGTTTTCTTCTCCAATCCAATCCTCACATTTGCTGACTTTAGTATACATGTTTATGTCTCCTCAAATACCCCGGTTTCCTAATTCCTCAACTCCCATGGTCTACATCTTCACCTCATTCTCATATAGGGATGATAATAGCCTTGATCTAGCCATTGCTTATAATCATTTGATCTCTAACAAGTAGAATCCAGAATGCTGATATTCTTCTATACCAAACTGTGATTTTTCTATCTCTCCTTCTTTCCCAATTTCTCCTAAACCTATTATTCGTTGTTTTTGTTACTTTTAGTCACTTTGCCCTTCTCTATTTTCTTAGTCCAACATCACTATTCTAGTCTTAACTTCCTTCCTTCCTATCTTGACCTAAAATTGACCTTCAACTGTAGACTGTCCTCTATTTTTGAATTTCTTAGGTCCTTATTCTATTGCTTATGATGCATTTCCAAATCATAATCTGGTTACTCCCATAATCTATTTTCTGATTAAATCCATTTGCTACTGAATACTATTGGAAAAAGTTATTATATATTATAAACATGTCATATATATAAATTATATTAAAATATATTTATCTAAACTCAACTGATGATGAGATCCTGTTATGTGACAATTTATTCATTCATTCTTCTCTTTTTGCTTCTTTTTAATTTCTCATAGTATATATTCCAAACCTTCTCAGTCTACATAAACTACCTCTTGCCTCTTTTGGTCAGCTTGCATCATACTTTTAAAAGAAACCATCCATCATCATAGGTCAGATAGCAAGGACTGAACACATAGATTTATATTTCTTGAAATGTGGCTATGAAGTAGAAGAAAGAAACAGACCAAAAGTTTGAAGAGATAGCTGAGTCTAAAAAAGAATATTTTTAACATAAGGCAATAGACCTAAATACATTTACATATAGATGAGAAGAAATCAATAAAGAGTGAGAGTAGAAGATTTATGAAATAAAAGGTGTGATGAAGAAGTGGTAAGGTATGTGACCAAAGGTAAGGGAGAAAAGTTAACCTTGACAAGAAGGAGGATGACTTCTCTCTCTGAAGCCAGATTGAGAAAAGAGAGCATGTTTGAGGATATACAGGGGTTTTAAGAGGGAAAGGGAAAATTGGAAGGAGCATGTGTGAGATGGTCTTGCTGTCAGTGAAACAGGAAGCAAACACTTCTGGAAGGGATAAAGAAAAAGAAAGATAGAAATAGAGACACAGAGAAAGTCACAGATAGTGATAAAAACAAAGGAAGATAGCAACAGAGATAAAAATAGAGCCTGAGGCAAAGAAAGAAAAGAATATTGAAGTCAGCTGCTATGAGGAATATTATGCGGAATTCATAAAATAAAAAGTCATATTGAAAGAAGTTTGACAATTTAAATTCGTAGTGCACTCACATGCTTACTTCATTATTTCTTTGCACATGGTTTAGCTATTTAGAAGCAGAAACAGGGGGAGCAGATGATGCCTACTCAGGAATTGCACTTATCATTGAGGATATAGTAGAAAGGAGAAGGAAATGACAAAACACACCCATGTCTTTGCCAAGAAAACCCAAAATGTGGTCACAAAGAGTTAGATATGACCAAAAATGACTGAATAACAACATAACAGAAAGGCAAAGCTGTGTCTATGTGGTATCAAAACCAAAAGAATATTCATGGCCCGAGAGAACAAAAAGTAATCAAAAGAAGGTCCTCATGAGGATGAATAGATTTTGGAGGAATAATAAAATATGAAAAGACATCTATTAGAGGAACACAGGAATCATAGCTAGCTAGACTTATCAGAATGAATGTGGTTAGCTAAGAGAATTTCTGTGTTTAGGACCTTGAAACTGAAGCAATTCTGAGTGATACTGAGATTTAAAGTTGTTCCCTCCATGATGAGTAGTTGTAGGGAATGATGACAGGGTAAAGGGTAGACATAAAGTCTAAGTCAAATGTCAAATTCATTACAAGATGGCAGAGTGGCTGGAGTAGTTAGAAAGCTAGACTCAGAATGATCTGGATTCAAATTTAGCCTCAGATTAGCAGTGTGATAATGGGAAACTTGATAGCTTAATAGCAAGCTTAATGATTCTGAGTCTGTTTTTTCATTCACAAAATAAGACTACAAATCTATGATCCTTTTATCCTAGATAAGTAAAAGTATCAAAGGTGCTATAACTGTGGTAATTCTTTGCCACTATGTATAAAAATTCAGAAGGTTCAAATATCTAAAATTTAAATTTAAAATGATTTTTAAAGATTGTATAGTTTTTAAAATCCATCATATTTACATTTTGACAGAACTGACACTATTTATGCTGCATAGAAATGACTATATTTAAAGTTGAGTTAAAATAGGAAGCTACCAAATGATACAGTCCCTTCCCTGATGTCTGCATGCCAGGTGAACTTCTTAGCTTGACTCTCTATATCTTCTTCAACATTACATCCGTGAAGGGTCAATGTCTCTATCTTCCTCCCATGTATCTGTTTTCTTTCTCCCTACTTCTCAAATGAATTTGTCTCAATTGCTTCTTGTAGAATTTTATATCATGAATCATAAAGTTGATTTGAGGATGTTCATTATATGGTTTGCTCCAAGTGCCAAAATTATCAGTTACAGTTCTATTAGTTTAAAACCATGACAAGTATTGTAAAAGAGTAGGATGCTTAAATATCAGTTTCAAAGGAAAAAATATTATGTGATGGTGGTAGAGTAAGGGTTTTAAAGTGGTAATAAAGGACAGAAAATTTGCCAATTCCTCCTCTAGACCCTGTGAAATGGAGGAAGTGAGAAAAAGAAAGACCAGCGTTAGATAGAGTTACTTGAGATGTGGAATCCTTAGAGAAAAATCAGTTTCATATGAAATTGTGGGAGCAGTCTAAAAGTAAGAGATTGAAGATAGAGGACAATTGTTTAACAAATGAAACAGTTGTTCCAAGGAAACTAATAAAAATTACATGTGTACATAATAGGTAACCTTTGTACAGCTCTTTAAGTTTTACAAATCACTTTACATAGGTTTTTTCATCTGACCCTTACAACAACTCTAAGATAGGTGCTATCATTATCCCCATAGACAGTTTGTGATTCAGACAAGATTTGAATTGTCTCTGAGACTCCAAATCCAGTACTATATCCACTACATCCTATGACTGACATGAGGGTAGAAGTTAGTAAAAAGGAATAGGATCTTGGGAGGGTTAAGGTAAGAGTGAATGGAGAAGAGGGGAATTAGTGGGAGAGGAAGGGAGAAAGCAACATTAAAAGCACATATTGGACAGAGTATGTAAAGGAGGATTTAAAAGACTGTTAGCAGTCATAGAATCTCAGAATTGGATGTAGCTCAAAGGTCATCCTTCTAACCTTGAATGTAAGTACTAAACAAATAGAGATGACTCCATTGATTCAATGTCTGGGAGCCTGGTTTAACCTCTAATTCAAAAACAGGAGAAACAGAAAAATGGCAATCCCTATTTCCAATTTGAATTTTCCACTTATTATACTTGCATGCTGGCTTAATTTATGCAGGTGAGCCACACAGCTTTGAGCCTGCCCACCTTTCCCTGGGACCATTTCCTCAAGTACCAGCTGTACCATTATCCAACAAGCATTTAATTGCAGTTGTACAGAGAAACAACACTAGTGAAAGCACTGGGCTTAGAACACTTAATCAATTGAGCAACATGATTAGTGGGACATAACTAAGTGTCCAAAGAGGAAAATAAATGAGTATATGTCTAAAAGAGAAAGTATTTTTCATTTTATTGGTTCCTTGAGATAGCTTATTATCTGACAAGGAGTGTGCATACTTTTTCCAAGCTTTCTGTAAGCTTGCTACTTATTTATTGGTTTTTCCACTTTCTTATCACCCCATATTCAATCAACTGTCAACTATTGTCAAATCTATATTCACATTTCTCTAACCATATCTTCTGCTGTCTGTTTCTCTCTCTTTCTTTCTCTCTTTTTCTCTGTCTTTCTCTCTGCTCCCCCCTTCCTCTCTCCCCTCCCTCACCTCTTTTTCTTCCCTGTTTCTCTTCTCTCTTTTCTCTTACCTCCTTTCTCTCTCAGTCTTTGTCTCTCTCATACACAATTTCACACATACAAGCAATGATGATGATAGCAATGAACATTTATATAATTCTTTTAAGATTTGCCAAGTCTTTAATATTATTTCTTTTTATCTGCACAGAAACCATGGAAAATAGATTTTACTATTGTCCATTGTCTGCTTTTTACAGATGAAGAAACTGATATAGACAGAGTTTTAATAACTATGTCCAAAGTCATATAACTAGTGTTTGAAGTTAGATTTAAACTCAGTTTATTATTATTATTATTATTTTAGTTCCAGCATTCTATCTGCTGCCACCTAAATACATAAATTTCTGATTGGGATTCCTATTTCTAGCCCTGTTCCTATTAAGTCAAAGGTCTAACTAGCCATGGCTCTGTTTAAAAACCTTAGTATGACTTTTTGTTAGCTCTAAGATAAAATACTGATTCCTCACCTTAACATTTAAGATTTAATTTAAATTGACACCAATATACTTTTTTCTGTATTATTTCACATTATTCTTTTCTACACATTTTATGATCCACTCAATTTATGCTATTAGATATTTCCTGAATTCAACCTTCCATCTCTTTCCTCACTTGTATTTGCACAAGTCATCTATTCCTTGTCCTATTGCACACACCAGAAGTGGAGAAATACACTTCTTTCTCCTTAATGCATCTCAGAATACTTATCCTCTTTCAAGATTCAGCCATCTTTTCCAAGAAGCCTCCTCTGATCCCCCAACATGCACACACACATACACACACACACACACGCACACACACATACACCTTGTCAGTGTTCTTACCCGCCTTTAATTATTTTGTATTTACTTATCTTTGTACCTTTATATCTCTCCAATATTCCAAATATCCAATCCATTGCCTGAGGGCAATGATTATCTCAGTCCTATACTTAACCTAATACTCAAAAGGATCTATAATTTTACTGATTTAGAAGTTTCTTCACTGGAGCATTAATACATTGTTGGAGTTCTGAACTGATTCAACCATTCAACCAAACTGTGTACACACACTAGATCTGTATCCCAAAAAGAGAGTAAAAAAGAGGAAAGGACTCACAGGTCCAAAAATATTTATAGCAGCTCTCTGTGGTGGCAAGAATTAAAAATTCACAAAATGTTCATCAACTGGGAATAACTGAATAAATTGTGTTACATGAATGTAATGGAATACTATAGTTCTACAAGAAATTATGAGCAGGCAGATTTCAGAAAAATCTGGAAAGGTTTATATGAACTGATGCTAAATGAAGTGAGCAGAATCAAGAGAACACTACCCACAGTAGTAGCAATATTGTGTCATGATCAACTTTGATAGACTTAGCTTTTCTCAACAATACAGTAATCTAAGACAGTTCCAAAAAAGTCATGATCTATATCCAGAGAATGAATTATGGAGTTTGAATGCATCATCAGAAACATATCAAATCAAATCATATTATTTTCACTTTCTATTTTTGTTTTTTTTTCTTTTACATAGTTTTTTTTCTTTTGTTATGCTTCTTATTTCATGTGACTAATATGGAAAAATGTTTAATATGATTGTACATGTATGACCTACATCAGATTGTTTGCCATCTTGAAGATGGGTGAGGGATGGAGAGAGAAAAAATGCAAATAAAAATGCAAAAAAAATTATAAAAGTAAATATCAAAAACTAAGAAATAAATAAAATAATAATATATTTTTTAAATTTCAACAACCATTGGTGATCATAACCAATCCATATGTGCTCTACCTATACAGAGCTTATCCCTGATTTTCAATAAGTTCACAGGAAGCTCATCCTAATGTACTAGAAACCCTCCTCATTTTGCCCTGCTTATTGAATTAAATTGAATTTCCTCATATATTTTGGGAAAAAATATAAAGTATTGAACCTGGATAAGACCTTAGAGATCATCTATTTCAAGGCTCTTAGTTTTCAGAAAATTGAAACCCAAATAAATAAGTGACCTGTCTAAGACCATAAAGGAACTAAAATGCTATGAGGTTAAGACCATAATAATAATCTTATTTATGTGATATTTTACAAAAGACTTTTCAAAACAAAACACTGTAGAGCCAAGATTCTTTTCTCATGCTCCAGTGTTTCCACTGTACACTCTGAGAAAGCAGCAAAAGAAGTTATATGTGGAGAGAATGAAGAATAGCCCATCTTCAGATTTTCTTTCCAATTTTTTCAGCATTAAATATGACACTTACAACAGCTGGAGAATGACAGAAATGATTGTTATGTGGCATGTGGCAATGCAGGGAGAGGAATGAGATTCATTCCAAAATGTGGTCATTTGCCTGGTGGACTGGGAACCTTACTGCTATTCTCCCACATAAACTAGCTGGGGGCTTTTGGGCCAGGGCAGTAAGAGTGGAGTACACGAAACTGGTGAGTCTTAACTCACATATTTTGGAAGCTACAGTTTAATTAAATCCTTTCTTACATGATACATTATCTATAAAAGCAATTTGGTTAAAATATTGATTTTGTTATGTGGTTGCAGCATTCTCTGGGGAAGTCTTATTTCAATGTCTGTGGTTTTCTGCCTCTAACTTCTCTGTTAATTGTAGCATGCTCTAGGGTTAAAAATCAAGGTGCACAGTGAGAAAGAGAGACAGAGACAGAGAGACACATAGACACAGAGGACACACACACACACACACACACACACACACACACACAGAAAGAGAGAGAGAGAGAGTTTCATCTGATCCCATGACCTACTTGTGGAAACTGGCCCATTTGTAGAAAGGCATACAAATTTGAAGAAGACCTGATGAGCCCTTCCTAAGTGTAGAAAAAGTTGTCACAAACCATTGTTTTTAGTTCATCACAGATAATAGGATGGATTAACTCTCAATCAAAAATGACCAGATTTATTTTCTGGATTTATGACTAGTGCCACTAACATCCTATTTGCATGGATAATAAATCTTTCAAAAAGTGTTTACATTTAATATGGTAGCTCTCAGTATTTGAATTGCAGGTACTATTTTTTGCAGGTACTATTTTTAAATAGACAATTTTTTCATGTAGTTCTCTCTCCTCTCCTCTACTTTCATCTTCTCTTCTTCTCTCTCTTCTTACCTCCTCTCCATCTTCCTCCTCCTCCTTTCCTCATTTTTCCTTTCCTTTCCTCTCTCCGTATATGCATTTGTATATATACACATACATATATGTATTATGGAATGGAATAAGCATTTATTTAACAGTTACTATGTGCTATGTACTATGCTAAGCACTTTACAAATTTTATCTTATTTGATCTTCAGAATATTCCTCATGGGGTAGAAGCTATTATTATCCTCAGTTTCATTTGAGGAAACTAGGATAACCAGAGATTAAGTAACTTGCCCAGATACATGCATAAACATTCATGTATATATGTTCCTTTGAAGGTATACTTATGCATCTTAATTTCTGGGTATCCTATCTTCCCTATCAGCTTGTGATCTTCTCAAAAGAAGCAATTTTTATTTTATTCCCTCAGAACCTTGGACAGGGCTCTATTATACATTTTGTGGTGCTAGATGAATGCAGGAGGCAGAACCCTATAGGTATTTGGAGAAGAGTTATACATTATTTCACTATATCCTGGCTATGGAGCAGAGCCAAGATGGCAGAAAGAGTAGACAGGTCTTTGCCTGAGCTCTTTCTGGCTTCCCTCAGAATCAACACTATATCCTGGCTAAGGGGTGGGTCTCTACCAGTAGGGAGAAAAATGAGAAGAAGGAAAGTAAAATTGATTGACATGATCCATAGAATTTGAAGTAAAGTTAGAGCAGAATAATTCCTCAGGTAAGCTCTTAGAGAATGCTTCAGAAGATGTAGATTAGGGAGCAGTCAACCAGAACATATGAATCTGCAGATTCCTGTATACACTTTTTAAAGGGTTCTATTTGGGAAAAGTTTCAAATGATGAAAAGAAGCATGACCTCTGACAGATGAAGCAGAAATCTTTGAAATTTGCTAGGACCTTTATTTTCTTCTTTTTAAATATAACATTTATTGATGTCTTTTGAATTTCTATCAAAGTAATTTCCCATTCTATCCTAAATTGAATCTTCTCTTTCAACTAAGACATCAACAAAAGAAAGCACCTCTTACAATAACCATTCCTGACAATGTGTAGGGCATCCTGATTCAGTAGTTCCCCACCTCTCTTATGGGGGTTTCTAATAATATTTTTATTGCTTTTATGGATATTTCATTTAAACTTCTTTTTTGTTGTAAAATGAATAATGAAGATGTTGATGATGGTGATAGCTAATATTTATGTAGTGCTTATTATATGCCAAGTATTGTGCTAGGAACTTTACAATTATTATCTCATTTGATCCTTACAATTCTGTGAGATAGATACTATTATCTACATTTTAAAGATGTGTAAACCGAGGCAAACAGATTAAACGACTTGCTCAGAATCACACAGCTAGTATCTGAATTTCAAACTTAGGATTTCCATTCTTCAAATCCAATATCCTATACACTGTTCCACCTAACTTACAAATCAACAAAGATGGATATTTCAATATAAAAAGAACAGTATTATTTCTAGCCATATGAAAAGATGCTCCAAGTCATTATTAATCAGAGAAATACAAATTAAGACAACTCTGAGATACCACTACACACCTCTCAGCTAGGTGTTAGCTAGGATGACAGGAAAAGATAATGCTGAATGTTGGAGGGGATGTGGGAAAACTGGGACACTGATTCATTATTGGTGGAATTGTGAATACATTCAGCCATTTCTGGAGAGCAATTTGAACTATGCTCAAAAAGTTATCAAACTGTGCATACCCTTTGATCCAGCAGTTCTATTTCTGGGCTTATACCCCAAAGAGATACTAAAGAAGGGGAGGGGACCTGTATGTGCAAAAATGTTTGTGGCAGCCCTCTTTATAGTGACTAGAAGCTGGAAACTGAGTGGATGCCCATCAATTGGAGAATGGCTGAATAAATTGTGGTATATGAATGTTATGGAATTGTATTGTTCTGTAAGAAATGATCAACAGGATGATTTCAAAAAGGCCTGGAAAGACTTACATAAACTGATGCTGAGTGAAAAGAGCAGGACCAGGAGATCATTATGTACTTCAACAACAATGCTATATGATGACCAATTCTAACGAACATGGCTCTCTTCAACAATGAGATGAACCAAATCAGTTCCATTTGTTCAATAATGAATAGAACTAGCTACACCCAGCAAAAGAACTCTGGGAAATGAGTGTGAACCACTATATAGCATTTCTAATCCCTCTGTTTTTGTCTGCTTGCATTTTTGATTTCCTTCACAGGTTAATTGTCCATTATTTCAAAGTCCGATTCTTCTTGTGCAACAAAATAACTGTATGGATATGTATACATATATTGTATTTAACATATACTTTAACATATTTAACATGTATTGGTCTACCTGCCATCTGGGGGAGGGAGTGGGGGAAAAGAGGGGCAAAATTGGAACAAAAGGTTTTGCAGTTGTCAATGCTGAAAAATTACTCATGCATATATATCTTGTAAATAAAAAAGCTATAATAAAAAATAAATTAATTTTATAAAAAATAGTATTGTATATAAAACAATCTCTGTTCCATATTTTGCTTTTTATATATATAATTAAAATATTAATAATTAAATTGTACCCCTTTGAACTTCTTTTCTGCATATTTTAAAATGTTTCATTGATTCTCTTTTCTTTTTTTTTTACACCTTTCTCACTACCCACCAATTCACATCACACTCTAAAGAAGCTCTCTCTTAAAACAAATACAGTAAACAAATATAATCAAGAAACAAATGGGCCATGTCTGAAAATGTATTTCATATTATATACCTCTAGCTCATTGCCTCTCTGCTAAGAAGTGGAAATTATCAAGAAAAATTGTCCTGCTATTCTAGAACCAGAAGGTAAAATAAAAACTGAAGGAATCCACCAATCACTTCCTAAAAGAGATCCCCAAATGAAAATTCCCAGGAATATTATAGCCAAATTCCAGAATTACTAGGCAAAATATTGCAACTATCCAGAAAGGAACAATTCAAGTTCAGTGGAGCCACAGTCAAGATAACACAAGATTTAGCAACTTCTACATTAAAGGGCCAGAAGGCTTGGGATATGATATTCCAGAGAGCAACGGTGCTAAGGTTAAAACAAAGAATCACCTACCCAACAAAACTAAGTATAAGCCTTCAAGGGAAGAGGTGGCAATTCAAGAAATGGAGGCTTTTAAAGCTTTCATAATGAAAAAACCTGACCTGAATAGAAGACTTTTTTTTTATTTTTTAAATAACTTTTTATTGATAGAACTCATGCCAGGGTAATTTTTTACAGCATTATTCCTTGCATTCACTTCTGTTCCAATTTTTCCCCTTCCTCCCTCCACCTCCTCCCCCAGATGGCAAGCAATCCTTTACATGTTGAATAGGTTACAGTATATCCTGGATACAATATATGTGTGCGGAACCGAACAGTTTTCTTGTTTCACAGGGAGAATTGAATTCAGAAGGTATAAATAATCCGGGAGGAAAAACAAAAATGCAAGCAGTTTATATTCATCTCCCAATGTTCTTTCTTTGGGTATAGCTGCTTCTGCCCACCTTTGATCAATTGAAACTGAATTAGCTCTCTTTATTGAAGAGATCCACTTCCATCAGAATACATCCTCAAACAGTATCATTGTTGAGGTATATAATGATCTCCTGGTTCTGCTCATTTCACTTAGCATCAGTTCATGTAAGTCTCGCCAGTCCTCTCTGTATTCATCCTGCTGGTCATTCCTTACAGAACAATAATATTCCATAACGTTCATATACCACAATTTATTCAACCATTCTCCAATTGATGGGCATCCCTGAATAGAAGACTTGATTTTCAAATACAGGACTCGGAAGAAGCATAAGGAGCTAATCAGGAAAGTAATATCAAAAGGGACTTCCTAAGATTTATCTGTTTACATTTTTACATGGGAGGATGATATTTGAAACTCATTAAAACTTTCTCATTAGTTAGAAGGAATATATGTGTGTGTGTGTATAAACATATATATGTACATATACACACGTATATGTATAGACAGAAGACAGGTGTAAGTTGAATATGAGGAGATAATATGTAAAAAAAAAAAGAAAGAAAGAAAGAAATTAAAGGGTGAGAGAGGAATGTACTGGAAGAATGTACTAGAAAGAGAAATGGAATGGTATAAATTATCTCCTATAAAAACAGGTAAGAAAAAACTTTTTAGTGGAGGAGAAGAGGAGAAGGACGAGAAGGCGATTGAGTGAACCTTACTCTCATCAGAATTGGCTCAGAGGAAATAACATACTCACTGAATATAAGCATAGAAATCTATCTTAACCTAGGAAAGTAAGAGAGGAAGGAGAAACAAGAAGGGAAGAGAGTGATAAAAGAAATGGCATATTGGGGGATAGGATGGTCAGAAGCAAAATACTTCTAAGGAGGGAAAAGGTGAAAAGAGAAAGAGAATAGAATGCATGAGGGGAATACAGTTAGCAGTAGTAATTGTGAAAAGAATATTGAAACAAATTTCTCTGATGAAGGCCTCATTTCTCAAATGTATAGGGAACTAAGTCATATTTATAAAAATATTAATAGTCATTCTCAAATTGATAAATAATCAAAATATATGAACTGTGCCCAAAGGGCTATAGAATCATGCAAATTATTTGTGTTAAAATATCACTATTAGACATAAATTCCAAAAGAGATTTTTTTAAAAAGGAAAAGGACTTATATATACAAAAATATTTACAGCAGCTTTTTTCTCAGGGCAAGAAATTAGAAATTGAGAGTATGTCCATTAATTGGAGAAACGCTGAATAAATTGTGGTATGTGAGTATTATGGAATATTGTTGTTTTTATGAGAAATGATGAGCAAGATGCTCTCAGAAAAACTTGGAAAGATCTTCATGAACTCAAGCAAAGTGCTATATATTGTCAAAGCAATAGTGATGTGAGATGATCAGTTGTTAAGGACCTTATTATTTTCAGCAATACAATGATCCAAAACTACTCTGAAGGACTTATGATGAAAAATGTTATCTATACCCAGATGAAGAATTTATTGTTTCAGAGTACAGATTGAAGCATATTTTTTAAACTCTATTTTTCTTGAGGGCTTTTTTTGGGGGGGATCAATATTTTCTTTCACAATCTGACTTTTATGGAAATGTTTTATATAACTTCTCATTGCCTTCTCAATTAGAGGAGTGTGAGGAGGAGAGAATTTGAAATTAAAATTTTAAAAACAAATGTAAAAAATTGTTTTACATATACTTGAGGAAAATAAAAATATTTCATGTTTATGTTCATATACTTCTTGTGTCTGTTTTGGCAGGTATATGCTCAGGTATTTTACACTATTTTAAATGGTCTAAAACAATATTGAATAATATTATTGACACAGTAGAGTTTCTCTCTTTTTCTCTTTTGTTTAAACCTATTTTAATGTTTTAAAAAATAATGGACTTGGGGCAGATAGGTGGCACAGAGGATAGGGCATCAACTGTGAAGTCAGGAGGACCTGAGTTCAAATCTGGCTTCAGACATTTAATACTTCCTAGCTGTGTGACCCTGGGCAAGTCACAATTGCCTCAGCAAAAACATAAAAAATAAAAATAATGGACTTGGTTGAGAATAGATAACTGGTGTCAGATGTAGAAAATCTCTAATGAGACTCAAATGCAATGGGGAAATTCTTTATTTGCATATTGATAATAGACTTTGGGTTAAGCTAAGGAAGGAGGAATTTCTCAGAACCAGAAACTGAATATCAAAATTAACTATGTAGGGCAGAAAAAGGGACTCAAGTCCCTTATATCTAGTAACGATTTTAATCCAATCAAAAGTTGCAAATCAAGTGATACAAAGTTAACATAGATCAGAACAAGGGAATAGAACAACTTGTCTGACTTTATATCTTTTATGTGCATTATGACCATTCAACCTAAGTGACTCCATATGAATTATCCCTTCTACACCACAACTTTCCCTTTTATGGTTTAGATATATAAAAAGTTGCCATAAGAAGTTAAGTGGGAATTTGGGATAGGGTTTTGTAGAAGCCTCATTCGACATGCAAAGGCCAGCAAACAACTCCAGAAAAGTTTGGAAACTCAGAAATACATGAAACATATGTATAACATTGTATATTATCAACATATTTTGTCATTTAATATCACAAATACACACAATTTCTTTTTTAAAGTTAAAAGAAGTAAAAAGTTAGTTTGCAAAAATAACATGAAAGCCAGCAGATGATGTACAAAGACTAGTATTTTTACTTAACATTGAACTACTTATACTAAATATATAACCCAAATTTTACAATAATATACTATAAACATACCAGTAAAAAAAGAAAAAAAAATAAGGCTTCTTCTCTAGTACAAAGTGAGGGCCAAAATTTTACACAGATTTTCCAGCTCACTGGCATAGCACCCTTAGCTCCATAATGTGAATCGGGATAACAGTAATTATAACCATGCCATATGAAGTTTACAATTACCATATTTTATGCCATTGTCAAATATATAATTTTATCTCATACTTGCCAATGTTTATTCTTTTGATTTTTGTCCTCTTATTGCTATTGCATATTGGGTTTACCTTTTTTAGAATTGGGAAAGTCTGTCATTCAACCCATCCATATAGCAAAAATTGCCGGCTCTAATTTAAATACATGCTATTAATCATATTAAGTAAATATTCTTTATTCCTATGCTTCTTAGCTTTTTTTTTTTAACAGAAATTAGTACTGGGTTTTGTCAAAAGCATTTCCTAACTATTAAATATGCTTTGGTTTTTGTTGTTCACATTATTAGTTATGCTAATTGTTTTCAGCCCTGGTCATAGTGAATTATTTTCTGGATCTATTCCCAGCCACCAACTGTAAATCATGTTGCCTCCACATCATCCCCACACTCTCTCTTCAGCAACCTTGAGCTCTACACTCAATCTCATGCTTTAGAACAGGTCTTCTTAAACTTTTTTTACTCATTCCTCTTTTTCACCAGAAAAAAATTTTAAATGACCTCAGGTATGTAGGTATATAAAATAGATACATAAATCAAACATTTACTGACAATAAATCATAAAAAAAATTATTTTAAAACAATCCTTTGGTATACATATAATTTTACCATTTAAAAAGATGAAAAGCAAATTTGCATACTAATGAGATTGATTGCTTGCTTATTTTTGCAAAAAGAATTAAAGCTTGGCAGAATATTTGATACTTTTTACTGTTGCCAAATTTTTCACCATCCCCACATTCAGTCACATGACCCAATATGGGGTGAGCCATAGTTTAAGAAGCTTTGTCTTAAAAGACTTATCCATCCTTTCTGTTGCTTTCTGTATTGTCTTCCTCAATTAGAAATGTTACTGAGAATAAGAACAAGTTTGGTTACTTTTATTATCTCCTAAGTTTAGCATCATTTCTAACTATATAGTACTAATTAGTGTTCTGTGTATCTATTACCTATCTCTGCTGAAATGTAATGTAATCTCTTTGTAAATATTTTCTAAATGTTAAATCAATATTCATTATTGAGATTGGCCTATAGTTCTTCATTTTGCTTTTCCTTTCTGGCTGTCTGACCCATATGTGTCTCATATGAGCAATTTAGTAGTGTTCCTTGTGTTTCTAGTTCTGAAAATAATTTTGTGGGATAGGTATTTATTAATTGCTCTTTAAATGTTTTGTAAGAATCACTCATAAATTCATGTGGCCCTTTCTTAAAAATGTTCTTTGTCAATTCATGTGTAGTGTGCTCAATTTATTTTTTTCAGAAATCAGGGTTTAAAATATCTATTTTTTGTTTTGTTAGTTTGGGGACTTTTATGCTTAAAGAAACTCATTAAACTTTTTTTAATTTCAGTTCTTTTACATTATTAACTTTGCTTTTATAGGTAGTAATTTCTGTGGGGTAGCTAATTAGCACAAATGGATAATGTACTGTGCCCAGAATCAGAAAGACTCATATTCTTGAGTTCAAATCCAACCTCAGGTACTTACTGGCTGTATGACTCTAGGCAAGTCACTTAACCTATTTCCTCAGTTTCTTTATCTGTTAAAGGATCAGGAGAAGAAAAAGGCAGAGTTCTCAAGTATTTTTGCCAAGAAAATCTCAAATTGGGATATGAAAAATCAGATATAATTCAACAACAATAATAATTTCTGATTATTCTTTTAACTTCATTTCTGATTATTATGAATTCTTGTTATATTTCTTTTGGTCATTTGATTTTTCAAGTTCTTAATCAAATGAGCTAACAGTGTATTTTCTTAATCTTTAAAATCAAATGGGTTTTATTTTTACTTGTAAAAGTTATACCTTTTTAATTTTGAGTTTCCATTTTTCTCTTCTAATTTTCAATTTTTTTCTTTTGATTTTCTTTTGGGATTGATAATTTGTTTGTCTTTTAAATAGTATGTTTATTTTGTAAATACATGTTTCAGGTATATTAGTGCTTAATGCATATTAATTCATTCTTACAAATCTAAAAAATATATAGTTTCTTCACTGAGAATTGCTTAAACAATGTTCTAAAAAGTTTGGAATGTTTTTTCTTTATAATTTCCTTTAATATAATTGTGTATTTGTTCTATAATCTGTCCTTTTAACCACCATAATTTTCTTTTTTGAGGCAATAGGAGTTAAGTGACTTGCTGAGGGTCACACAAGCTAGTAAGTAGTTGAGGGTCAAATCTGAACTTGGGTCTTCCTGATTCAAAGGTTGGTGCTCTATCTACTGTACCATCTAGTTGCCCCAAACCATTATTTTTCATTAACTTTCATATTTCCTTCATTACCATTTTGCAGCATTATGGTCTATAAAAGAGGCATTTATTATTTCTGCTTTTCCCCTCCTATTGATCAATAATTCCTTTATCTTGAGCTACATGATCAATCTATGCACATGTATTATAGAATGTTTAGAAATATATACATTCTTTAATATTTCTGGTAAGACGTAACCATTGACTAGTAAAATGTAGTACATCCAACAATTCCTTTACCTCTATATTTTCCTTCTTTTCTAATATTATTTTTTTTGGTCAGCTCTAAGAGAATATTCATGGCTTCTGCTGTATTGCTATTAATATCTTTTTATACTTTACCTAGCTTTTGTTCCATTCCCCATTCACTTTACTCTATGCCTATAAGTTTTAAAATATGCTTCAGAAACATAAAATAAATAGAACAACTTGTGGGGTATATTTTTCTTATTCATGTATCTATTCTTTTTCTTTTGGGAGGAAATTCATTCAGTTTACATTTGGAGATACAATTAGTAAATTTGTGCTTTCTTCTGTTAACTATATATGCACATGAATGTATGTCTATTTATGTGTATTTATTTGATACAGACTTTTGATAATATAGGACAATGACATCACAGATTAGAGTTACAACGGACTTCAATGTATATATCTAGTACAACTCCTCTCATTTCACAGATGGGAAAAATAAAACCCTAAAGAGACCTTGGCATCCCCAAGGTCACACAACTAGGAAGAACCATTTGAGTGTGATCCTTTGACCCTAGAGTCACTAGTTTTTTCTGTAGTACCTAATTATCTCCTTATGAATCTTTTAGTGAGAAAATGTCTTCTACCAATGATCTAGCTTGCTGCTTGTGCCTTCCCTCTGTTTATTGTCTCCAATTTTTCTGGATCTATTGTTTGTAATATTTGCTTGTTTCTAATAACTATTTTCATATTTTATAGCTCCCTTCACCTTCCTTCTTCCCCATTTTCCCCTTTCTTATACCTTGCCTTTTTTTTTCTCTTTCTGGAGGTAGATGGCATTTTCTATCCAAAGTTTAGTAGGATTGCCTTGGCTCACTAAGAAGAACCAAGTCTTTCATAACTGATCATTGCACATTTTTGCTGTTACTATGTACATTGTATTCCTGGTTCTGCTTGTTTCACTCAGCGTCAGTTCTTGTAAAGTTCCCAAGGCCTTTCTAAAATCAGCTTGTTCATCATTTTTATAGAATAATAATATTCCATTACCTTCATATATCACAATTTATTCAGCCATTCCCCATTTAATAGGCAACTACTCAGTTTCCAGTTCTTTGCTACCACAAAAAGAGATGCTAGAAAAGTTTTTGCACACATGGGTCCTTTTCCCTCTTTTATGATTTCTTTGGGATAGATACTCAGTAGTGACACTGTTAAATCAAAGGGTATGCACAGTTTTATAGCCCCTTCAGCATAGTTCCAAACTGCTTTCCAGAGTGATTGGATCATTTTACAACTCCACCAAAAATGTATAAGTATACCAGTTTTCCCACATTTATCATTATCTTTTCCTGTCATCTTAACCAATCTGAGAGGTATGAGGTGGTACCTCAGAGTTGTTTTAATTTACATTTTTCTAATTAATAGTAATTTAGAGAATTTTTTCATGAGATTATAGATGGCTTTAATTTCATCTTCTGAAAATTGTCCATTTATATTCTTTGACCATTTATCAATTGAGGACTCCTTGTCCTCTTAATAATTATCTAGAATTTATTCCCAGGAATGTTAACTTCCAAGGAAGTTCCAAAATATAATGGGGAAAAATCCAC